>NC_142365.1:10430000-10727500 GCF_059441175.1 Urocampus carinirostris
ATATTGAAATTGCAAGGGCGGACAGGACAAGAGCTCTCAGATGAGAAAATCCCATCACTTTCTGAAGCTCTCCTCCGCGCCCCCTCTTTTCATTAAATCTACAAGGTTACATAAGACAGATCAGCCCTAAAGGGTGTGAAACACAAAAAAAACACGAACACGATCGCAACCACGATGCAATAGTAAAAAAATGAACAACAATGGGTCCAAATCAAGGAACTTGCATCCCATGAAATCTCCTTTGCACTTGTCTAATAGTAACAAACTTATCACCATCTCAAATCCAAGTGATCGATCTAACAGACTCAAAAATGCATTTAAAAAACGATGATACTAAATAATTTTAGTACAGTTGATGCTCGGGATACAACATGAAATATATGTGTAAAGGAAAAATGATTTTATTTATCTTTTAACGTGACTTGAGCTGGTTGATTGGAGTAGCGGGTGGATGCAGAGTTGTGCAAAGGAAATTGTAAGAAATTGTACTGGAGAAATTTGAAAATTGTCTTCGAAAGTCCTTCAAAAGTGCTTGAATAAAGCCATGAAAAAGGTGTACGAACCTTGAAACCCGATCACAATACTTCAATGCTGATACTAATGCATTTCTGATGTTGTTTATGTATTTTTTATGTTGATGCTGACAGTTGCGACTGCCCTGAGGACGGACCCTCCATCCCCTGACGGGAAGGAAAAGAATGGATGCCAATTTCCCGGAAGCCTAGAACAGGAAAACCCAAGACTTGAAAGCTTGTTGTATATATTGTTTTATATCATTGTACTGTAAAATACATGTGATCTATTTTTTACATTTTTTAAACTATTCTTTTTATGCTGGTTTAAATAAATCCACCCAAAAAGGTAAAAAGGCTTGGTGGGTTATGTCTGTCTTCAAATATCTCTAAGGGATGAGCAGCAATGCAGAGGCGGCCTTGGTGAGGGTCTCCAGCAATTCTTTATTGTAGTTGCTCCCGCAGTAGCAAGAGAGCAGGTAGTTAGTGATTCCCAGGACGCACATCAGCATTAAGAAGAACAGCACCCGTTTGCCAAAGAGGTACCCTGGTGTGCTACATGGAAATACAAATAGAACCCCAATCACTCTCGGGAATTTCCATCAGGTTAACTAGAATATAATGCTTAGTGAAAGTATCAGTCCCCAAGAACTTTTTGTTATATTGCCACATTTCAGGCTTAAAGCTAAAAAACTGAACAATTTGTAAGGATCAACAACATGTGAGACACAATCGTGAAGTGGAACTAGATTATTTCAACATTTCATATTTAATTTAACAATGAAAACAACTGAAAATAGGAGTTGCATAATATTGGCCCCCTCTTCTCTCAGCTCAGCCAACTGACCCCAGAAGTTCCCCGATGACTTGAATGAAATTACCTCTGTGAGGTTTGACCCATGTAGCCCAGAAAGTACTTGTGGCGCACCAGCAGGTACACCAGTCCAGCGAATGCAGCCGGAGCTTGAAAAAGAATTAGAATTATTCATTATTGTCATTGATTAAAAAAGTGTACCGTAAATTCCGGACTATAGAGCGCACCTGATTATAAGCCGCACCCACCACATTTTAAGAGGAAAACCGATTTTGTACTTACACAAGCCGCACCTTTATATAAGCCGCATGCGCCCGTATTAAAACATGTAACACAATCACAAAATTAGCCCAAACCCGGCTTTGAGTCCCGCGATCGTAACTGAATATAAAGTACAAAGTCCAAAAACCACAGCCGGCAAAATAAGCAGAATATGATACCGGTACTTAACGTTTGATGCAGACCTGCAGAGTCCGGGTACCCGTTGAAACTAATCCAAGGGAAAATAAGTCTATATTTCCAAAGGTAAGGGTGGGGAAAATGTATATCCACTATTGTCCGCCGCGACAACAGGTCTCACTCGCCTTTACCCCACTTCTCGTCAGCCCGCATTTGCTCCGCCCCTCTTTTTTAATTCGCAAAACATATCAGAATAAGCGTCTCAAATAAATTCATTACAAAAATATACAGGTGCAAATACATTTTATACATCGGTTACACATATTTACAAAGAAAGATGGTACACCGAGAGATTTTTCAAAGCTTTATTTATAATATTATAACTTTCATCCCAAACCGTGCCTGTGAAGGGTAGCAAAACGCTACTAGCAACACGCTCGCAATGGAGTAAACGTGTCTGTTAAAAAAAAAAAAACATGCCGTGCTTGTAGAAACCATGGTGAACCGTCCTCATCTTCCTCCCTATAACTGACGTTGTCAAAGTCGTCTTCCCCAGTATGGGAAAGAGACTTTGTCAGATAGACGTCGTCCCACGGTCCCTCATTCTAAAACACGCTAGCAACATGCTCGCAAAGTGAAGTTTACGTGCAGTAGCTCTGTTTCCTTCTTTATCGGACTACTCGTTTGCTTTTAGCTTGAAAGCTACGTCATGTGCCTTTCTTTTTGCAATTTGCATGATGAGGATATGTCTACGCTAATTTAATTTGTGCACAAGCTAAGAAGTTGCAGTCTTCCTCGGCGCATATATTCCACCGGTCTAAATCTTACCTTTTGTACTCGAGCGCCGCTGGCGGCTGCTAGAAAAATACGGTAACATAAATTGGCCGCATCACTGAATAAGCCGCAGGGTTGAAGGTTTGGGGAAAAAGTAGCGGCTTATAGTCCGGAATTTACGGTACATTGTTTTTCAAAGAGATTAGACACAGCACTCCAGGATAAACATGTCTTAAATAACTTCAATGAAGGATAAGAAGAAAGAATGTTCGAATAGATGGCAATACTTACAAGGTAGTGCTTGTAAACTGACCTAAGTGGTAAATGCTTTGGAAAATAATATGTTGCAATGACATCCATACATTATCTGTACCGCTTATCCTCAGTAGGGTCGCGGGGTTGCTGGAGCCCATCTCAGCTATCTTCAGGCAGTGGGCAGGGGACACCCTGAACTGGTTGCCAGCCAGTCGCAGGGCACACAGAGACAGACAACTCACTCGCTCATTCACACCTAGGGACGATTTGGACCGGCCAATTAACCTGGAAAGTGGGAGGAAACCGGAGTGCCCGGAGGAAACCCATGCAGGCACGGGGAGAACATGCAAACTCTGCACGGGGAAGCTGTGGCAGGTGGACTTGAACCCTGAATCTCCGCATGGTGGGCCTGCGCGCTACCACCCAGCCGCCGTGCCGCCCGTACGTGTAGTTGCAAAATTGAAAGAATATAATTGTTCTATAATACATTTTTTGAAGGTTTCGTGTGTTTATTTAGGGCGGCGATTGCGTGCTCCGTTAAAAAGAAACTTCAAAAAAGGAAGCGCAAAGTGCAAATTTAAAAACTGCCAAAATCAGGATTCGGATTTCATTAGCCAATATACAGGACCGTCTCAGAAAATGAGAATATTGCGATAAAGTTTGTTATTTTCTGTAATCAAATGAAAACACAAAAATGTCATACTGTACGTGTCATGATTCCCGATTGGAATCACCTGTCCCTGCTCATTCGGTGACAGCCGCTGCAGGCTATCTGATTGGCTCCCTGTCCCTATTTAAACCCAGACCTGTCACTCTCCTGTTGTCAGTCTGTCTGCAAACCTCTGTTCATACAAGGCAAACCTTTTTTTGAGTCTGACTCCTGCCTGTCCCATTTTTGCACCCGTTTTTCCACCTGCCCGTTCCTGATGTCCTTGTTTGTCTCCGGCTACAACCTGTTTTGATCCCGATCACGTCTGCTCTCCCGTCCCGGCTTACGACCCGTTTTTGATCCCGACTATGTCTGCTCTCCCGTCCCGGCTTACGACCCGTTTCCGACCCCAACCACGTTTTTGCTCTCTTGTCCCGGCTACCGACCAGTTTTTCCTTCCCTGACACTGCCATCGCTCGCTACGGAAGATCCACTTCCGTGTTCGGATCACAATCCGAGTACGAGAGCGACTTGCTTCCCGCGTCCAGTGAGCATCGGATTGCGGGTGCTGCCCTCTTTCTTTCAATAAAATTGTTCTCTGTACGTTCTGGATTCATCGATTTAAATATTGCAAGCCTTTTGTGTTTTAATATTGCTTATGATTACAATCAGAGTACTTTTCTATGATACTGTATTCCAATATTTTGAGTCGGATACTAGAGTTTTTGCCATAATCAGCGACATTAAAACAATAAAATACTTGCAACATTTCTTTTTATTTGCAATGAATCCAGAATGTACGACATATTTTTTAATTGCATTACAAAAAATAAACTTCATCACAATATTCAGATTTCTGGTCAACGGATGGAGCTACACCTCGCGCAAAACCGCTACATTCGTGACTGTTGTATTTTAATCATCATGGAGACCTGGCTCAAACCGAGGAACCCCCATGCTAGCGCTTTTGACATTGCTTCTTGCCCTGAAAAGTGAAGCCCACCAATTTTGTTTGTTTTGGAGAGAACGTCGTTGGACATCGCCCGAAAATATACGCAGAGAGAACATATGGCAAAAAGGGGAAAGCTCTTTATTGTATTCGAGACACGTTCAAAGTTCCAGACACGTTCATGATTTGCCGAAACGTTCGACGTTCGTCTTCTCACATCGGCCTTTATACTGTCCTCAAAACAAAGCTCTAAGACTTGATCGCTTCCAGTTCATTTCCAGGTTCAACTTTCCCTATTATTAGTTATTATCTACTTTTTACATTTGTCCATCCATCCATTATCTTCCACTTATCCGGGGTTGGGTCACAGGGCAGCAGCCTTAACAGGGAAGCCCAGACCTTCCTATGCCCAGCCACTTCTTCCAGCTCATCCGACGGGATCCTGGGGCGTTCCCAGGACAGCCTAGAGACATAGTCTCCACAGCGTGTCCTGAGACGTCCCCGGGGCCTCCTGCCGGTGGGACACTCCCGAGAGAGGCGTCCAGTAGGCATCCTTATCAGATGCCCGAGCCAACTCAACTGGCTCCTCTCAATGTGGAGGAGCAGTGGCTCTACATAGAGTCCCTCTCAGATGACCGAGCTTCTCACCTTCTCAATTTTGTTTGTACGATTGTATTTTGGCAATAATGACCATTCGTGGGCAGCACGGCGGCCCAGTGGTTAGCGCATGTGCGGCACAGTTCATGTCATGGGAACCTCCTGCGTGAGTTCAAATCCAGCTCCAGACTTCCTGTGCGGAGTTTGTATGCTCTCCCTGTGCTTGCATGGGTTTCCTCCGGGCACTTTGGCTGGTGCAAATTGTCCCTAGGTGTGAATGAGCGAGCGAGTTGTCTGTCCCAGTGTCCCCTGAGATTCGCTGGCAACCTGTTCAGGGTGTCCCCTGCCCACTGCCCGATGATTGCTGGGATGGGCTCCAGCACCCCCGCGACCCTACTGAGGATAAGCGGTGCAGCTAATGAGATGAGATGAGATGAGAGACCATTCGTTCTGAGACACTCCCGTATACTCAATTTGACATTCTCTTTCTATCAAATTACAACTTGATGTGTTCTTATGGGTGTTGTTGAAACTGGATGAAGTTTAACCAGGTCATTGGAATCCACCCCAAAACAAAATGACCCGAGTGTTTGCATATTGTGAACTCTAACAAACGTCACACGGACTCACAGACACGTGAACAAAAAACGTGCACACAGATGGACACCAAATTGAGATATTCAGACACGTTCACAAGCACACATTCATGAACTCTCATAAAACCCTTTCCAGGGTAAACAAATAAGCAGACAAAAGTCGTGTGTTCAGGTGTGTTAATGATTGACCTTGGCTGAGACAGAGGCCGGCGCACCACATGAGTGCCAGGAAGGTGGCAAAAGCGTCCATGCAGTTCCGCCTGCGGGGAAGTCGCACCGTGCCAATGCTGGGAATTAGCTTGAGAAACAAACATTCCGCAAAGTATTCACAACATCTGAAAGCAGGGGTCTCAAACACACCTCACGGGGGGGCAATTTCAGCAGCCTGTGGGATGATAGTTTGAGGCCCCCCATCTTAAACATGTAAGATCTAGACCAGGGGTGTCAAACTCATTTTAACTCGGGGGCCACGCGATAGAACAAACATTCTCTTAGGGGCCGGAAAAATGAGGAAGGAAGAATGAAAAGGAGAGATGGACAGAAAGAAAGAAAGAAAGAAAGAAAGAAAGAAAGTTAGGAAAGATGGGGACAAAGAAATAAAGAAATATCAAAAAGACAGAATGAAATAAAGAAAGAAAGAAAAACAAAAGAAAGAAAGAAAGAAAATAAGAATGAAAAGGAAAGATGGAGGGAAAGAAAGAAAGAAAGTAAGTAAGAAAAAAAGAATGAAAAGGAAAGATGGGGACAAAGAAAGAAAGAAATAACAAAAGATAGAATGAAAGAAAGAAAGAAAAATGAAAGAAAGAAAGAAAAAAATAAGAATGAAAAAGAAAGAAAGAAAGAAAGAAAGAAAAGGAAATATGGGGACAAAGAAAGAAAGAAATAACAAAAGACAAAATGAAAGAAAGAAAGAAAGAAATACAAAAGAAAGAAAAAAGAAGACTGAAAAGGAAAGATAATAATAATAATAATAATTTCCTTGTATTGTCATTCTGTGTAACAATGTACACAGAACGAAATGTCGATTGCACCTGACCCGTTGTAGCGAGCCGATGCAGCCGCAGCCAACAGAGGGCGCCGCCGACCATGGAGGGAAAGAAAGAAAGAAAGAAAGAAAGAAAATAAGAATGAAAAGGAAAGATGGAGGGAAAGAAAGAAAGAAAGTAAGTAAGAAAAAAAGAATGAAAAGGAAAGATGGGGACAAAGAAAGAAAGAAATAACAAAAGATAGAATGAAAGAAAGAAAGAAAAATGAAAGAAAGAAAGAAAAAAATAAGAATGAAAAAGAAAGAAAGAAAGAAAGAAAGAAAAGGAAATATGGGGACAAAGAAAGAAAGAAATAACAAAAGACAAAATGAAAGAAAGAAAGAAAGAAATACAAAAGAAAGAAAAAAGAAGACTGAAAAGGAAAGATGGAGGGAAAGAAAGAAAGAAAGAAAGAAAGAAAGAAAGAAAGTAAGAAAGAAAAAAAGAATGAAAAGGAAAGATTGGGACAAAGAAAGAAATAAATAACAAAGGAAAGAAAGAATGAAAGAAAGAAAGGAAAAAAGAATGAAAAAGAAAGATGGGGACAAAGACAGGAATAACAAAAGAAAGAATGAAAGAAAGAAAAATGAAAGAAAGAAAGAAAGAAAGAAAGAAAGAAAGAAAAATCAAAGAAAGAAAGAAAAAAAATAAGAATGAAAAAGAAAGAAAGAAAGACTACTAGATTGAGAAGAATTAAAAGGAGAGAGAAAGAAATAAGAGAAAGAGAGGGAGGGAAAAAGAGAGAGGGTGTGACAGAAAAAGAGAGAAAGGGAGAAAGAGAGAGAGAAAGAGAAATAGTAAGAGAGGGGGAAAGAAATAGATGGAAAAAGAAATCCAAACAGAAATAGAAGAGAGAAGGAGAGAAAGAGAGAGGGGGAGAAAGAGGAGGGGGGCACAAGAGAGAGAGAAAAAAGACAGAAAAAATGAAAGAATTAATAGAGAGCAAAAGAAGGTAAAAAGCCACAGATAGAGAAAGAGACAAAGAGGAACAAAGAAATAAAAAGAGAGACAGACTGAGTGAAAGAGAGAGAGATTGAAAGTGAGAGAAAAGGGAGGAAGAGAGAGAGAGTGAGAGAGAGAGAGAGAGAGAGAGAGAGAGAGAGAGAGAGAGAGAGAGAGAGAGAGAGAGAGAGAAAGAAATACAAATACAGCATTTGTGAGAGGCGCCTGGCTTTGGTGACATATTTCAACCAGCAGCTCACTTTTCTCTTGTGCTTTCCTCAGCGTTGTCTCACGGGCCGGATTAAATCCCTTAGCGGGCCTGATCCGGCCCGCGGGCCGCCTGTTTGACACCCGTGATCTAGACAGTGGCTGACCGTGAGGACCTGCAAGGCTTTCTCTGCTGGCCTGAAAATATCTGAATCATGTGATGCTTGTGTGAGAGGGGGAGAGTGAACTGAGCGAGTGTTTTTTTTGGTAAAAGTGGGGTGTGAGGTGCGTGGAAGACCAGGGAGGGCAGGTGTAGTGTTTGAGGGTGAGTTGCTTCCAAGTCAGTTGTTGTTTGCAGATGACAATCTACCAAAGTGATCTTGCCAACAAGAAAATATTACTGTTGTGTTGATTAATTAGCAAAGATCAGACAACTCCAAAGCGAGCAAGCCTTTTACAAGAAAGACAATGTTTTATCCGCCACTTTCAGCCTATAGGTAAAATCTTAAACTCGAGCCCAAGCCTGACCCAATCGGTATTTCTGGCCGGTCGGGCCTAAAATGTCAATCATTACATTCAGGTCTGGGCAAGCTTCCCTCTCGCTGACTTTAAAAAAAAATATTATCCACCTGTCATTGTTCTTCTTTTTATACAGTCTTGTTTAACTTATATTTCAGTAGAAAAGACAGGGTTTATGTGTCACATGTCTCCGCGGTAGAGTGTTCTTCACCCCCCCACGACCCATCCCCCCTTTGCAGTCTTTCAAATAAAACGAAACCGGGTTATAATCATAGTAACTTAAGAAAATGTAACCAGCTGTTTGGGATACTGGGGAATATAGTGGCACCAAATCAACTCATTTTTTTATCAGGAGTGAATTAAGATTTTTCACCACTAGGAGGTACTAAATAAAACACAAAGTCCCTTTAATTGTTCCACGTGATGTGATAAGCTATCAAAAAATTGTTCACTTGCCGCGCCTTTAAACCGGCCAAAGATAATACTGCGCGCTGAGGTTGTGGCGTCATATCTCTGATAAAAACTAAAAATTTATGAGTCTCGTGAATTTGTTGTCCTCACGTGCACGCCCGCAAGTGTCCTACACGAGTATGTGACGTTTGAAATCTTATCAAAAAGATATTATGGAAAGGAGTTTATGGGGAAAATATTTTTTTTTTTAAATGTGATAGTGAAAAGGTTCTTTCATCTCATGCAAGGTGAACTAAATGTAAATGTTCTAAGCTTTTCCTGGAATTTTGACTTTGCTTACAAAAATTGAGCTCATACTCAAAATCAGGGGTCACCATCAATGTTCCCTGGAATTTTCCTTACGGGTCTGAGCGTTCACACAAAGTCGGTGGGCAACGCTTGAAACAACAGTGAGCAACAGCAATCCCAAGTGTGGCAAGATAATTCATTATCAAACATGTCCAAAACTTGACATCAAGTTAAATTTTGCTGAGTTTCCGGCAATGCAAATTTTTTTTTATTTTTTTTGAATGAATTGACTCATGTACTATTGCAAAGGTTGTACGGCCTACAAACGGCGTTTGTTCTTACAATTCTTTCACAAGATATCCATTTCTTTTTATTTCCTGATATATTTTGTTGCATAATATTAACATTTTTGGGGGCTTATTGAGTCGGTTGTAAGATACAGAACTGTACTTAATCACATTTTTGAGTGGAAGTACAATGTTGGCAACAAGATTCACTTGATATCATTGGAAATGATTTGAATGCAACACAAACTTTTTCTTCTTTTATCCGTGTTTTTTTTCTACTTTTTTTTTAAATTTCTTTTAAAAAAATCTCATTGTGTTTATTTTTTCAAAGCTGTTACTTTTTTCTTTTTGTTCTCTATTTACTTTTTTCCTACATTTCTTTCTTTTCTTTTTTTCTGGCTTTTTTCAAAATTTTTCCTTCTTTTTTTTCTCTTCCTTTTGTTTCTTTTTTTCTCAGCTTTTCACTACTTTTTCATTTTGGTATTTTTTTCTTTTTTGTTCTATTCCCCCCTTCTTTTAAGTCATTTTGTGCATAATTTTACATAATATTTGGTCATGTTGGGATGAAAGAAGCAAAAACAACCTGAAGAGCCGTTTAGGACCCGAAAGAGACGGTTTCTTTTAGTGAGCCGAGCCGAAGAAGCCGGTTTTCGACAAACTCTACTAACTTTACTCAACTTCGTTCTACTTCGACTCGACTTCAAAATACCGCATTTAGGACACAACGTGAGGGGAACCCGTGTATTTTTACCTTCATGCACTGTAACTTTGAATTAAGTCGCTTCTTAATTAGTAATTTTTTTTTTATTCACCTAAATATAAGTACTTGCTTTTACATTTTTTTAGAAAACAGAAAAAAGCTTAAGCCTTTAAACTTCTGCAAAGACAAGTTCCATTTTTTTCATACTGGCTTAAACAGCGTGTCCATGACTTTCACTTTAAAAAAAAAAACATCAGGATGGGTTTCCTCAATGTTTTCTGGTTGATTAACAAATACAACTACAGTGAATGCTCTGCGAGTGGCATCTGGCTTTGGTGACATCCAGTGGACGTATTCAGTCATTGTTTGTATTTCTCTCAGCATTTCGTCCATGAATTTGACTCGTGTACTCTATTGATTTTGTCAGACTAACATTATTGGCCACTATGTTTCTGAGATTGTATGGAAAACACCGGTAGATTTGCTGTAACAAATTCAAATCATGATTAATTTACAGGTATAGTAATGTACAGCATATTTTGTTTTGTTCATAGTGAAACAATGTTTCACTCAGTGCCCTTTTACAAGTCTGATGGTATAATGGTTAACTGAGTTTTATATAACCAAACTTTTGATAATTACAAGCAATAACATACTAATAACATAGTAATAACATAGTAATAACATAGTACTAACATAGTAATACAATGGTCAACTGTTATTTTACAAAAGCTTGACAGACTGAAAGCCATTCGTGCTAATCATTAACAAACATTTAACTAGCACAATGTTTTAGTGGTTGACGAAACCTATTTTAACCCTACTTACAACACCAACCTGGTAATGACATGATAGAAACCTAATAATAACACACTATGTTTTTATTGTAGAAATGAAAAACAAACTGGTAGTACTTCGCGCTAGGCACTAACCAAAAAGTAGCTCTGAGCTTCAGAAAGGTTGGTGATCCCTGCTCATAGTCATTTATCATCGCTCATCAACAAATTCTTTTCTAAAATAGAGTTTTGGCTTTATCCTTGTTGCGCCACAAGAAATGGCATAAACCTCCGCTGGCTGAAGCAACAGGAAGTGTTGTAAAGTGCTGAAATGCCCGATTGGATTCGAAAACCGATCAAATCAGAATAAACGATTAACACAAATGAAAACATCAAGGACAAGAAACTCTTACTTGGCGCAGGACACTCTCTCGAAAGCCGGGCTGTTGTACGCCTTCTCCACTTTCAGGGCAAAGAAAGCTTGTGGACATTTTTTTATAAAACATTAAAACATAAAGTAGTGAGATGTTTGTTTCAAAACAAAACTCACCGTTTTGCAGGACGCTGATCAGAGTGACGACTACCAGGAGGTAGATGTTTTCCACCACCTTGTTCTCCATCACAATAGGAAACGATGATGAGGATGATGGAGGTCGCTGCGGTAATGAACAAAGAGGATAAGGGTCCTGCACGACTGTTTGTAGAAAAATGAGACTCAAATTGCAATGAGCTACTGCGGTGAGGTGAGCTTCCCCTTTATGCAAATGAGGCCTTTATTTCATGTGCGGAGTTTTGAAAAGTCAACACACCCCTGTTGGTTTTTTGTGATGAATACTTTTAAATATATATATTTTTTGCACATTATTTTAAATTTATCGCTCAATCAAACTGATGGAAAGTAGACCAAAAAGTCATGTGATATAGATAAATATATTTCTTTATTTTTCTTGACTCTTTGGCGTGCCAAAAAATGGAAAAATAATACCAGAAATTCAGAAAGTATGTGTTACAATCAGAGAGCCATATGGAACAGGAAAAATGGTTGGTTATAATTTATATTCTAAGATTTCAATAATAAAAGTGGAAATGCGTAATGGCAATGAAATTATAACTTGTAAAGTGACCATTCATGTTTCTCAAAAGCAGAACAGTTACACGATGCAGTAAAATCTCATTGTTACAATAGACTGGTTTACCCCCTCCGCATCATATGCGTCCATCAGTCATTCTTAACCATCCTTCGCCATTCACATCTCTCCCTTGCACACACTCTTGCATCCATTAAATTAATCGACCTCACATCCAGAGCATGTTTCACTCCATCCATCCAACCATATTTTGTCCATCCTCTCATTGTTTCCTACCACGTCTGCTCTACAAACTCCTTTAGTCGAAAGGCCTTCATCCGTCCATTCTATACATACAAACGATCTTAAAAAAGAAATAAAACTTACAGAAAAAAAGACTGAGGCATTGAAGAATGCTTGTGGGGAGTGATAGTTGCTAGTTGTTAAACTCATGGCCGATTTAGGCCTTCATTTTGTGAAATACTTTGTAATTTTCATCCATTCCAGGCAGAGGAAGAAAGGATGTTTTAGCGCTAGACTGTTTTGGACCTAGTCAAAAAGGGAAGCATCACCTTGACAACTGTCCTCCTCTGTTGGGTGTGGTGAGTTCACGCCCACTAGGAAAGCGCCGTCACACCGCCAACTCATTGATGATGATTTGCCGTTTTGGCTGGTTCGCCTTGAGCATTTGCTACTATGGCCCGTCCTTGAACACATGACAACTGCACGCCGATCCTTACATCAGCTACTTCCTGTCCGCCGTTGTGAAGGTGCTGCCCCTGCAGTAAGTGGCAGGGGTTGAGAGAACAAATTTGTGTCACATGTAGTGGCTCTTTTTTCCATTCTTTACGCCCAAAAGGAACAACAACTGTGCCCTGCGATACATTATCCCCGATAAAGCATTGCCGCGGGCGGGGACCGACAGAGTGCATGAAAAAAAAAAAGGGGGGGGGGAACTACTTTGCTGATTTTCGCATATCGCTTGTGGTTCTGTTCGCCTTTAATTGCGCTAAACGAGTGATTACAGTTCTCCCATTTGAGAGCTACTATTTCAGGCGTCTTGGGTGTGACTCATAACTAATTGTGGTTGTTTGAGTTGTTGGGGTTGCTGTTCCTTTCAGGTACTGTGGGCCTGGCGGTGGCTTTGGAGGTGTTGGGTAAGTTTGCAGCCACGACAGGAACGGCGCTGTTTTGCCTTTACGCCCGAGCTGTACCCGACGGGTCTGAGGAACAGGGTGTCCGGAACTTATCTCATGGTGTTGCGAACTGG
The DNA here is from genome assembly GCF_059441175.1 of Urocampus carinirostris. Classification (NCBI taxonomy): domain Eukaryota; kingdom Metazoa; phylum Chordata; class Actinopteri; order Syngnathiformes; family Syngnathidae; genus Urocampus; species Urocampus carinirostris. The sequence goes on from NC_142365.1 coordinate 10,443,038, forward strand.
AAGCTGCATTGCACCCTTTCTAAAATAACTGATTAATACTTCTGGTCAGGAAATGGCTCCAAATATATTTGAATTTCGACCCACAATTTTGTGCTGGGACCAATCAGACATCTATTTGAGGTTTCCTTATTGGCTATGCTCTCTGGGTTGGCCTGAGACTTTTAAGTGTCTACTGCCCGAGACTCAACAAATGCAAAAGACGCCTGGGTGAAATCATCTGATTTGTACACAGTTTATATGAAGAAGTGTATGTATCAATAAATACCCACACATTTTATGACACATCAACCAGATTGGCCCGGCGTTGCCAGGCATTCTCCTTGGGGAAGGTCGTTGGGGTTGTTAGTGAGACGGCCTGAAAGTGGTGCTTTCTAAAAAAGAGCCGGAATTCCCATCACTATTCGCTCGTCTGAAAAGGACACAGCGTAATTAAATCTCGAGCCAAACAACCCCTCCTGCACAACACTCTTATCCCTCCGTGGCCTGGTAACAGCTTGCAGACGTACCGCTTTCTACTTCGCTGTCAAAGAAGCGCCACCCGGACCGAGTGACTACGTAAAAAAAGACGCCCCGCCTCGCCAGCTCTCACCATCAATGAGCGACGACCGTACGTGCACCGGCTCAGTCCAGTGCCAACTGCAACGTACACATTTCAGCAAAACGCGGCCCTCCAAGTAGAGCTACCAGCAATGCCAGGCTACATGTAATGATTCGAATAGTAGAAGTATCCAAATGCACCAGGCACCCAAAATACAGACTCAGACAAGGACATCACAGGACAGTTTTTTTGGAAATAATGATACCAAAGGTAAGAATGGATGGGAAAACCATGGTCCGGAGAACGTCCTCCGGGATCTGACGAAGGGGGCTGGAGACACTGGTCTTTGGCAAGGAGGGAGTCTCGGACCAACAGGAGAAGCAAGGGGTTAGCAGGACATTCAGGCACAATTAGAAGATGAAATCGAGAATCTATATTTGATGAGTCAAATGTGGATCGGCTTTGACTTACCACAACGTTCAATCAGCAGTTGCTTGTCTCCAGCAGATTTTAAATACTGTAGTCTTGACTTGGAAGCGGCTACTGCTGTGTTCATTGTCATCCTCCTCATCTGTGGTGGTTGAGTTGGAAGGCTGGCCCAGCGATGAGGAGGAGGAACAGGGACAGCTGTCTTGATAGGGGACATAACATCACGTTTATCAATTTTGTTTGTATTTGTTGGACGCGCTTTGACATAAAACATAGCTCAAGACATTCGCTGAGGCCTAAAGAACAATTCTCAGGAAAATCGGTTCAGCCGTTTCGAAGCCTACAAGCCACATCTGAACACACACGCACATAAATCGGGATTTATAAATATGTTTAAAAAGTTAGATGGATTAGATTAGATAGAAATGTACACATTGGTGAATCACATAATACCTAAATGTATCACATCAATGCCATTTATTCATTCATTTTGGCTTTTTTTCCATCCATCTAGTCATTTATTTATTTATGTATTTAATTTGTCATGGATTCTGTTGGATATTTTACCGTGTATTTCATCATGTATTTTGTCATTAATTTTGTCGTGTTAATTTTGCCGTAATTTATCCTGTATTTTGTCATGTATTTTATCATGTATTGTACTATTGATTTTTTCCTGTTTTATCGTGTATTTAGTCATGTATCTTGCCGTGTACTTTTTTGTGTATTTTCTTATCTCAACAATATGTTTTTTCAAATGAGGACGTGGCCTATTTGCCTGAGCTTTTCACCTAAAGTCATGTTTATCGTATAGCCCTAAATCACAAGAAGTCCCAAAGGGCTGTAAAGACTATTATTACACAATCAATAATCATATTTATTACACTTAAAAGGAAAAAAACAAAGACTACATATTTCAGCATTTATGATAAATATGTGCCATTTTTATTTGTAGTGTATTTGTATTTATTATTTAAGCATTTTTTTGACACATATTTGCATTTTTTTCATGAATATAGTGTATTTCTAGATATTATCTTAGCTTTTTTTGTGTGTGCAATTTTTGTGTATATAGTGTGTTTGTATTTATTGATAAAGTATCTCTGCAATTGTAGGTGGTCTCGCCCAGGGAGTTTTTTTTTGTAGAAACGCCACTTCTCAATCTTGCCAAACCACAATCCCAAACCATAACAGAAATGCATAACAAAACAATAAAACTCACCTTGCAAAAAAAAATTCTAATGAGTAATGAACGAATTGGCTATAGGTGGCCCAAGTGGTCATTTGAATAAAGTTTTGTGACAAAATAAACAACAAAACACGAAAAAATTCGTGAAAACCTTTGTGACAAATTATATGAAAAATTTTGTTACAAATTACTTAAAAAAGTATGTGAAAAATTACGTGAAAAATGCCTTTTTCATGTTCCAGACAGTATTGGTTTGATATTTGTAACTATTAGTTGCTCGATTTGTGGCTATTCTCCCGAAATAACAATATCACTGAATAATTATCTCGAACAATTTTAACATGAATACTTCTTTACAAGTTCATTTAAAATGCTGACATTTGAGGAGCAAAAACTCTGAAACTGTTTCGCATTTGTTTTGCTGTTGTCCTTTTCTTCATTTGTTTTGGCAACAGTTATTTGACTATATTCAAAATCATATTGAAAATGATGTCACAATTGCTTGGAAGAATATTTTTTAGGACTCTCTGGAATTAGTATGAGAAGAATAGATATTTTTTTTTATAATTAATCTAATAATATTGTTTTCCAATTATTACATTCATTGTTATAAATGTCTCCATCCTATTTTGCATTTAATACCAAATTGAAAAATGCATTATTTCTCAAAATATATAAAAACAAATAAGATTTGAAACCATTTGAATGCTATTTTGTTAATTTCTAAACTCCGAGAATTGTATTCACTTTTTTTTCTTGTTTGAATCGAATTGTTTTTATTGTTGTGAAACGTTGCATGCATTGTTTGTTCAATTTCAAATTTATCTTTGTGTTTATTTTTCATGTAAGTTCTAATGTTACTACTTTGTATATTAAAATGAATATAAAATAAATAAAAAAGAGGATATTTATCAGTGTGGTGCCATCTACTGACCAGTTCAAAACGAAAGTTTTATTCCCCCCGTCCAACACGTGTATTTTGTTTCGTCGGGGATTATAAAATAGAATTTATAAACGATGCAATTTTAAAAAATGAAAAATCTTTCAATCTACGAGGCCAAATTTGATCAGTACAAATATTTTAAACAAAATGTCCACAAGGTCGCGCTAAACACAACCAATTTTGGACACATTATTTTGTCACAAAAACGCGGAAACGCCAACCCTAAACTATCGTTTTATTTTGTAAGAAATCAACGGAAGTAGTTCCAGTCGACTCACAAATTGACGACATTCAATTACTGGCAGGGGCTGCAAGCGCTGTTTTCATCAACGGGGCTCAGACCCGCAATGGCTGCCTGACTACGGGGACTATCATTCTTTTTATCGACTTTTGTCGTCAACGAAATACTTTGAGAAACTTCCCCCTCCGCTCTATAAACTTTCGGACTTTTTCGCGTCGTTTTTATGTCCAGAAAGAAGGATGCAACCCCCACCGAGAAAGGCAAGTTTTCCCCCCCTTATAGTTTGTGGGTAGCTTTACAAGCTAACGTTACTCGAAGTGCTTCATTTTTAATGGATGCCAGACCTCGCCGCCAAAACTCTACTTTTCTTTATTCTTCTATTCATAAAGTTGTTTTCCACTTCAAAAAAGCAAACTCACGCATCACTAGTTTAGGGGCAAACATGGAGCGTCGATGAAAATTCATCGGGACTTATACGTCATGGTTGTATATTACTCATGTTTTCGTGATTAACGTCACGTGTTTGTTACATCAGTGATTTATTAAATCATTCTTTAAAATTCTCATCATTTTTTTTCTCCTTCTGGTCGACCTTTTGCAAGAAACAAGCAGATCGCCCAAAAATAGAAATCACCGTCTCCTAAACTACGCGCCGATTGATGGCGGACGGATCAGAGCTAGAAGTAAAGCAGCCGAGTCCTGCATTATGCCGGCGGGCGGAGACATAACTGCGTACGATTCTTGCTCAAAGATGTGGCAATTTCGGAGGGAATGTCAAGGCTGGATTTTATTAACAATTTTGTTGAAAAGCTTCTGAAGTTTAAAAAGGAGGGGATGCATGCTGTCATAAAAATGCCTTCTGGCAAGGGATTTGATGTAAGTTTTTGTAACTGCGGCTCTTTATCAAGAGTTTTGGAATCGCTTTGAGGGGGTGAGGCCCCAGTTTTCTGGATTTACAGTGGAGAAGCTGACTGATAATGCTAACAAGATAGTCATTGTCAGAATGTTTAATGAGGTGGTGAGTGCTGATGGCGTCTGTTATTGGTTGAGTAGATACTGCTCGGTAAAAGGCCAGGCTATGAAGGTGAGGGATGAGAAAGGCTATTGGACTGGTGCCTGGAGGATACCCATCCAACAATGGCAAGATCCTCAGGGCTTTCAGGGACTGAAACACCTCCCGTCGACTATAGTCCTGGGGGAAAACCGTGGCTTTATCCACTATCAAGGACAACCGAAACTCAGTCGCAAATGTGGTGAGCATGGGCATCTGGCTGAGGTATGTGATCGAATTTTTTGTGGAAAGTGCAGAACAATTGGACATTCCTTTGAGGAATGTACCAATAGCAGAAAATGCAACCTCTGTGGAGAAACGAACCACCTCTATAGGAACTGCCCGAAATCGTTTGCTATCAAATTGAAAGCTAGGAAGGCAATTAACAAAGACAACAAAGACAATGAAATGAATAAATGTAACAAAGACAATGAAATAAATAAAGTTATGGAAATACCAAATGAAAATGAACAGGAAATGAATAAAGTTATGGAAATACCCAATGAAGATGAACAAGAAATGCACAAAAAAAATGGACAAGACAAACAAATTGAAAATACAGATGTCCCTACCTAAACCCCTGGAGGAGAGACCAAAGAATCAATTTTTATTCAGGAAGGACCTGGAAATTCTAATTCCATTTTTCATACAATACCTGAATTTGGACAAGACAAACAAATAGAAAAGGCAACTGCCACTCTAAAAACACATATTAATCAGGAAGGGCCTGGAAGAGAGTCCAAATTAGCAAATTTGTGCTGTTACGCCACTACCGGGATTTGAAAAAGACAAACAAATCGAAAAGGCGAAAAACTCTCCAAAAACCCATAGGGAAATAAATAATAAAATCAAATAAGTAAAATCACATATTGGGGCGGCAGTAGCTCAGGAGGTAGAGCGATCGTTTTAGGATTAAGGGATCCCAGTTCGAATCCCGGCTATCCGTGTTACATGTCGAAGTGTCCTTGGGTAAGACACTGAACCCCCAATACCCTCAATAAGCAGGTTAGCGCCTTACATGGCTGCATAGATCACGGCCGCTATTGGGAAACGTGAACCACAATGTAAAGCGCTTTGGGAAGTCATTGACTTGAAAAGCGCTATATAAATGCAGATCATTTAATTTCATACTTTTTTTTTTACACCTGTAAATTAAGAAAGGGCTCATTAGCGGCAGTAGAACAGTAAACAAAACAGATATGTGCATTCAGTGGTCAACTTCAAACTCTGATTCTCAACGGTTTGAAATCAAACTGTTCACAACTGACGTTTGTTCTTCGGACTGCATGCATTTAATTTCTAATACGCTTGTCGGCCACAGTTCGGTAAAATGCTCAAGCTCTCTTTAAGAGGCAAATATCTGCACTTAAAATGTACAATGCATGTCATCAGAACCTTATTGGCTTGAACGTTATTTGAATTTTACAGAGGCGAGTCAGACTCCCTTTTGTTCAACTGTCCAACTGTTCTTTTTTAATGTTCACGCATCACTTATGGACTGCCATGATACGCAAGGTCGGCTTTACAGACTTTGCAGGTAGTCTTTTTATTGGCTGTATCCAGGCTAAAATGCACCCAAACGTTACCATTTTTAGTTCACGTACCTGATGATGACGTCATCCCCATTTCTGTATGTTTGTCATAGTTTATGTAGACTATTACCAGTGTCTGAAACTCATGACAAAAAGTTACCGGACACCAGGGAAGACAACTCTGAAAAGTTGCCTGCCCAGCCAAAAAGTTGCCTGCCCCATTTTTCACAACTTGAAACACAATAAGACTCATCGCAAAGAAACCTATTGTTGCAAAGCATTAAGGATGGATAATCGGAATATATAACAGAACAACACTTTAGATTTAAGTTTATTACAAATCTAATAGCATTCATTGCAAGTATATGCCATCTGCCATCAGTCTGTACCTGTATTTACTCATCTTCATTCATGCAATGTTTGCGTTGCGTCGTCTGCTACAAGCCACGTGAACTCCTCTTTCCACGATGCTCTTAATGTACGTTTTCGTTTTGTAGTGTCATACATTTTGTTAGCTTCTTTTGAATATTTCTTCTGGGGCTGAGGTTTTGTCTTGACTCCTAACCACTTATCAATTTTTCTTGTGTTCTCTGAGAGTCTACTTTGTAAATGATATGCAAATGAGCGACCTCGGGAAAGTCCGGAAGCACGAAGTTATTCGATGCAGGCTTCTGGTTGGCTGCCGAGTATGCAAATAGCCAAACAAACCGAAAATCCGAAATTTCCAAACGAAGATTTTGAAATCGGAATAAAGCAAACGTTTGATTTGAAAAAAATCTTTCGTTTTATTTTTATTTATTTATTTATTTATTTTCTTGAAAAAGTTGTCTGCCGACGTAAAATATGCACGCCCTGGGTGTCCGGGCAGACGTTATTTCAGACACTGCTGTTGCGCATGAACGACTTTCAGCAGAGTATATTCATGTAGAGAAGTCTCTCTGTCGGAAAAACGTGTCTGGTGACCATAGTCGAGAATGGAATTCATTGCCTACTATTTCTCTGAGAGATTTGTCGGCAACATCGACTAATAGTTGCAGCCTTACTCAGGATATGAACTCTGCTAAAGGTCACTGTCACATTTTTCTCCAGGTCCGGGTCACGCAGGAGCTGAAACAGACTCATGCAGAGCAGATGAGCAGACTACATGTCAAACACCAGGCTGAGTGTGACCTCCTGGAAGACCTGAGGTGAGCGCTCACGTGTCTGAATGTGGATTTGGAATTTGCCTGGAAAGAAAACTGAAAATAACCTTCGTTTTTGCATTAAACCTGTCAAAAGTTATTCTTTTGTGTCGTGTGGTCGCCACTTCCTGTCCCGTGACTGGCGGCGCAGCTCCCCAACAGCTGTGCGTCAGGACACAGAGCAGTTGCCAGATGTTCCAGTCTTGGGAATGGTGACGGGAACACGCTGAGCGAGAAGGAAGCGGCTAAAAATCATTTAGAGGCGCAGCGTTCGCGTCCTGACATGTTTACCCGGCTTTGTGATGGTTTTTGCCACGCTCTGCTCTTTTCCCCTAGGGCGCTGACCTCTCCCCTTAGAACATGTCTATAAATTACTACACGGTGTCCATGAAGCTTTTGTTCCTTGGCCTGTAACTCAGCTCATGTATGATGGAAAACAATGTTTTCCTTATTATTTGACGCTTCGTCTTTACGAGTGAAGCACTTGCACTGCCAAAATTTTCTGCCTGGGATCAAATCTAAATATTAAAATACAAGTAGATATATTTGTTTGCAACTTGGATGGTTTAAATTCAGATAACTGATTACAGTATTAGAATGATAAAAAAAAAGCTGGTTTTGTCTTTGTGGTCTCCCCTCTTCCCTGGGTTTCAACATCGAAAAATTTACAAGACCCCCGGCATACGACGCATACAGTGCAGTGAAAAAGCATTTGGCCCCTTCCTGATTTCTGTGTTGTTGTTTTTTTGCATATTTATCAGTCACAAGTCTCAGATCATTAACCCAATTATAATATCACACAGAAACAACATAAGGAAATACAAAATGCAGTTTTGAAATGTGGATTCCATTTATTAAGGCACAATTTCTTTTAAAAACGTATCCGGCCCTATGTGAAGAAGTAATTGCCCGCTGAACCCAATAGTGAGTTGGCCCACTTTTGGTAGCGATAACAGCAATCAAATGTTTATGATAACTGATTATGAGTCTTTTACAATGCTCAGGAGGGATTTTGTCCCACTCTTCATTGCAAATTTGTTTGAAATCTGCCATATTGAATGGTTTTCTAGCATGAACTGCCCGTTGACGGTCACATGAAAGCATCTCAATTGGATTTAAATACGGACTTTGCACTTAGCCTCACTGGAATCTTTATTTTGCATTGTTTTTATAGACATTCAGAGGTGGACTCATTGGTGTGTTTTTTAAATCGTTGTCCTGCTTCATGATCCAAGAGCGCTTGAGTTTGAGTGCACGAACTGATGGCCGGACATTCTCCTTCAGCAGCAAAGCAGCCCCAAGCTTTCATAGTGCCACCTTTATGCTTTGCTGTTGGCACCATGTTCTCTTTGTCAAATGCTGTGCCATTTTTATGCAAGATGTAATGGTCTGCACATCTTCCAAAAAGTTTATCAGTCCACAGAATATTTTGCCAAAAGACTTGAGGATAATCAGGATGCTTTTTGGAAAATTGAGACCACTCTTTGTTTTATCCCATGGATGCTGTTTTTGGACTGTGTCTTTCTTATATTGGAGTTATTAACACTGACCGTAACTGAGGCCAGCGAGACCTGCAGTTCCTTGGATGCTTTTCAAGATTCTTTTGTAACCTCTTGGATGAGCCATTGTCGCATTCTTGGAGTAAGCTTATCCAGTCAGCCACTCCTGGGAAGGTTTGCCACAGTTCCTAGTTTTATCCATTTGTAGATAATGGAAGATGATTTGCTGGAGCCTTACAGCCTTGGAAATGGCCTAATGACCTTTTCCGGACTGATAGATTTCGATCACTTTTTTTCAAATTTCTTCTGGAATTTCTTTGGATCGTGGCATGTCAAATGAGTTTTGGAGATTTTGTAGCCTACTTTGTCTTACAGATTCAATTTAAATGATTTTTGATTCCGCATAGGTGGTGGCAATCAATTTGGGATGTGGCCTTTAGAATTGAACTCAGCTATCCTAAAACTGGTTAGTCAGTTACTTTGTGCTTTAACAAGGGGGGTCAATCACTTTTTCACATAGGGTTAGGTAGGCCTAGATTTTGTGCCGAAATAAATTGAATCAACATTTCAAAACTGGATTTGGTATTTCTTTGGATTGTTGTTTTTTTTGTTAGATGCTCTGAAACTTTTGTGTGAGTGATAAGTATGCAAAAACACAGAATTCAGGAAGGGGGAAAATACTTTCTCACGGCACCATATGTATAGTAAATAATCAGCTAATGCATTGCAACGATGTATCCCAGCTCTAATTACCTCCTCAATGTCCCCATCGTCGATTGGTTTTAGGCCTTCAATTAATTAAGGTACTTACTGCAGCTAATACGCCTTGTGGAAGGCACTGCCTTTTACTGTTTTGAAGGTGCAAATACAATTTTTTTTTCGTTTGAGCAATGGGGGGAAAATGTTACCTGGTGTCATATGCCTAAATTTGAAGGCACCCCCACTCTTTTTTGCTTTTAAGTACTGCAATAAAAGTATGAATTAGAGACCAAATGTTAGACTTTATTTCAGTCTCAGACTTAACCACTGTAGTGCTTTTATTGTTTTTGGAAAATATATATTTTACAATGCACACTTGTTTTTTTGCAGGGTCTTTAGCCAAAAGAGAGCATCTGTTGAGCGGGACTATGCCCTGGTAAGGAAACACGCATGTTATCCGTCTTTATTGCCTTATCTTATCTGTTTATGATATTCAGTTAGGTGGTTTTGACGGTTTATTATTCTGTAAGAAACGAGCAACCTCACTACAGACATCCCCGTGTTGTTTGTGGCCATAGCTTCCAGAAGAAAGTCCATCAGATGTCTGGGGCAAAAAAATCATTTTGTCGGTGTTGCGGTGTTGCAAGCCTATGAGGAATGTCTCGGAGTGCTGTAAAGAGTGGGGGCACGTCTGTCGGCCACCTAGCAGCCCTGAAAACGTCAGCTTGCCCATTTGTCAGGGGCATTTCCTCTTCCTCACGCTCTCTGTTTGTTAGGTGGTCCTCTGTGTTCCGCAAAGACTGACTGATTCTCATCAACATATTTATAGACATGGGGATTTTTTTCTATGGGTTTTAGTTTGTTGTGTTGTTGAAATATGCTGATGTTCCTGTTTTTTAATTTTTCATTAATAGATGTAGACATTGGGTACTTAGGTTTACATGCAGGCAATAATCTGATCGGAATATTTCCTTTATTCCGATTATGTAAAGCCATGTAAACGTGCACAACAATCGGTTTTAAGTTCTTAGTCCCACTACAGTATTCTGATTGCAATGGTTGGGTTAGTCCTTTCACTTTCCAATTGCCTGTGCGTCCAAACCAGGGGTGTCAAACAGACGGCCCGCTAAGGGATATAATCCCGCCTGCGAGACAACGCTTAGGGAAGCGCAAGAGAAAAACGAGCTGCAGGTTGAATTATGTCCACTAGATGTTGCCAAAGCCAGGTGCATCTCACAAACGCTGTACTTGTTTTTCTCTCTCCCTCTTTGTTCATCTTTGTCTCTTTCTCTGTCTTTTTAACTTTGTTTGCTCTCTCTTCCTTTTTTCCTTCTTTTCTTTCTCTCGTTTTCTCCTTTTCTCTTTCTCCCCTTCTCTTTTCTCTTCTCTCTCTATTTCTCTTCTGATTTCTTCCCTCCTTTCTCACTATTTCTCTTTTTATCTCTCTTGTTTCTCACGCTGTTTGTCTTTGTCCCACCCTCTCTTTCCCTTTTTTTCTTTCTCTTTAATCTACTAGTACGGCTCCCGAGAGAATGTTTGTTCTATCGTGTGGCCCCCCGAGTTAAAATGAGTTTGACACCCCTGGTCTAAACACATTCAAGTAATCTGATTGCTTGCTTTCTCCATGAGGGGAGAGCTGCATATAAGTTGGAAAACTAGTAATATTGCCACATATTTGAAAGAGGGTGTCGCCATATGCAGGCAATACACAAAGAGGTAAGTATTAGTTTCAGGAGCGAGCAGCAGCAAGTCAACTGCAGGAGAGAGAGTGGGAAAGGTGAGATGGCACAACATTCATTTGGACAGGTAACTTAAAATTAGTTTTATCTGGTTATATCAGTATCAGAAATATTTTATTAACACTCCACTTATTGAAACATGAATTTTTTGTTTGTTTGTTTGTACATGATTCAATTGTTTGTTTGTTTGTAAATGATTCAAATTGAATCTTTTCTTCCGGCGCCGTCACGAATGGCAGCCACTCCAGCAGCTCCCGTGTTATTTTCGATTGTTCTCGATTGTTCTCAGCTCAGGGATGCTGCTGGAAATGTGAATTTCCCTTCGGGGATGAACAAAGTATCTATCTATCTATCTATCTATCTATGAGGGATATTTTTATGCCACTAAGCACTGTAGGCCTTGTAGTAGTCAAGTCATGTTTATTTGTATAGCCCTTAATCACAAAGAGTCTCAAAGGGCTGCAGAGACTACAGATTATTGCAAACGACAGACTATTATTACACCATTCCCTAAACTAAAACCTACACGAGGGCAAGGAAAAACTCACAAACCTCAAAATGAGGAAAATGAAGAAACCTTGAGAAAGGACTGCAAATGAGGTAATCCCCCTTGCAGGATGACCAGGCCAAAATGGATGTTTCAATAACAAATAATACACAGATATTGTCAACATGAAGTATCGGTCATTCATAAACTAATGAATAGAAGTGTCTTAAGCCTAGATTTAAACAGTTCCACTGAGGTTGCAAATAGAATATCAGAGGGCAGAGCATTTCACAGCACTGCGGCCCAAAGAGAACGTTCTCAAACCTGTGGATCTCTTCTTGACTCTTCGGATAACTAGACTGACCAGCATTTTCAGAGTGAATGCTCCGGACCGGAACATAGGGGGAAAATAAATCTCAAAGATATAAGGAAGCAAGTCCATGCATCTTTGTATAATTCTAACAGTACAGCAGTGGTTCTCAAGTAGTGAGCTGTGCCCTCCCTAGGAAGGCACGAAGGATCTGTCAAGGGGGCCGCAGGTGCGTTTGACATCAGAACTTTTTTCTTTTGTTCCCAAAATCTTAGTGCAATTGCACTTTCACTACATCTGGCTGCAGTGAAAGCTCTGGACTGGCAAAACATACTAACACATTTCTTTGATAAAAAAACAGCACTAATTATTTTATATATTTTTTGATTTGTAGTTTTTTAATATTTTGCTCTTGATTTAATAATGTGTATCTGTTTTAATGCATTATTATTATTTATCGATTTTATGCAATTTTATTTTTCAGTATATGGTTAGGCATGTTCTGTCCAAAATGTTTATAGTTTATGGATTTTTATTTTGCATTTCCAATGCACTTTAAGAATTCTGTTACAGTTAAACCTATTCTTTGTTGTAAGTTAGTCCATTTTTTGTTGTTGTTTTTTTTTTTAAAAAACTCATTTACCAGAAAATCACAATGACCCAGCACGAGTGAGCTATTTTTGGAAAAAGTCCACAGGCACCTCGGCTGTCCTTATAGGGGGCACTATGTTGGAGACCCCTAATCTAGACAGTTAAAATTCTAATCGATTTATAACAATAAACCCCAGTCAACTCAGTTTTGTCATATAAAAAAAAAATATTTTTAGCAAAATATGCGGAGAGAAATGTATCGTTTATCACTTGTCAATGCAAACAGAAATAGGCACCTTTTTTGTGTAATTCAATTTAAAGATAAACATTCATACCCTCATTTTAACATTATGATGAAATCCTGGACTTGATTTGATTTATTGCCTTTTTGACACTTTGGTGAATCCAGATATCGAAAGCTGAATCGTACCGCTTGTTCTTTGAATTGTTGAGTGTCGATGGATTCCCCCAAATCAATCTGAAGTGGACCACATCTTTCCTTTTTAAAGACTGTCACCTTCATCACTTCACTGTTGCATTTTTTTTTTTCTGGCACATCCTGCAAAGAGACGCTGATTACAGAATTTGTTTGTTGATGAAATCTCCAAACGGAAAGATCTCGGGCTTCTTGATGTGTTCCCGATATATTTCCTAGGAGCGAGGATGTCTTTGAGGCATGAAAGATATATTTGTGCCTTAATCAATCGGCTATTCTTTCCCGAGGCTGGTATCTTCCACCTGCAGGCTCCTTTAGCCAACGGTGGGGATTGCTATTCAACTCAGTCAGCAATGAAAATGACATCCTGTGTTTGGGCTCTTCCTCTGGCGCGAGCCTCCATTCACAAATGTCCTCTTACCCGGTTCAGTCCTCACAATGGGCCAGTTTGTCGCGGCTCCCCGGCCTTGGCACTGGGACCACTGGGTTCAGAAGCATCTCAACCACAGAACCGACAGTCTGCAGGAATAGAGAAAGTTTGAAATCGGGAGTGATGCGAATAAATGTGATGGTCATGCCATCTGATTCGTACATCTTCGCCTTGCTTCTCTTTGAATGTTGACTCTGTTTTGCTATTTCTGCTATGGTTAACCTCACTCTTGGCAGTGGTGCAACATTTTAATATATCTTCATGGCCCCAGTTGGTGTCTGTGAATTAGGCGCCCTCCACCCCCTAAGCAAGTAAATTATTCCCTATTAGGTAAAAGAGTTCAAATTGTGTTCAACTTTTATCATGTCTCAGATGATTCATTGCTCAAAAAAGTTAGTTGGTGTTAAAAATGAACATTTTGTGTCGTCATCCAGGCCCTGCAGAAGTTGGCCAATCAATACCTAAAAAGAGAATGGCCTGACAGCCTGTCAGAGGAAACGGATCAGAGGTAAGGAATGTTACGACGGTGGCTGGATCCACTCATAGAACCTATTCAAAAAATGTTGGTGTATTGTTAGAACATGATTATCTTCCTGTGATTTTACATCATCTATTATAATACTCTTAATCTTTTTCTGTATAAATCAAAACTATATTAATAGTTTTTCATTGTTACCCTGGATTTTTACACATTTTTTTATGTGAGGAATTTGCAATCTCGTTTTAATTTTGTGTGGAGTTTGGCATCTTTTTTTATTTTACAAGTATCTGCTTTGTTCATCACAGAAGCTGCTTTATAACGTTCTATTAACTAGTGACACTGCAGTACTCAAACTTTACTCTTAAGATCAACATTTTGATATTAAGATTGTTGTTATATGCCATGAATTTGTGGGGGGAAAAAAACATTTTGCCCCTCTTTCTCTAAATACATGAATTCCATTTTTATCAAGGTTTAGACTTAAAGAAAGCCCCCCTTAAGGGCACTATCTTGGAAAATTAAGCTGACAAATAATTTCAGCAATCTTTTCGCCTTTAAGACCTTTCCCCTAAAGTGAACCTCCTAAACTTTTTATTGAGGACCCCTGCTATCTCTCCCTCCTCCAAACTCTGTACTATTTCTCCGTTGCTCCATTTAAGCCACAAATTTACTCCCTGGGTGTTTGAGAACCGATCCACTGTTGCTACAGCTGTGTAAAACAACACTATGTGTGTGTGTCTTTGGCGCAGGAACATGTATTGTTTGTGGAGGGCTTATCTCGAAGGCACGGTCCAGGTCACTCAGGCCAAGATCAGCGCCTGCGACAACTACAAAGTGCAAGTCTCAGAGCCGGCCAAGACAGCCCGCCTTCAGAAGGAGCAGCAGCTGCGAAAGGTGACGCCATAGAGGGGTCAGAAAGTGCCGACTGTCCGGCTCTGGTTTCTGTCACTTGTTACACAAGCCTGGCCGTTACAACAGTCATGGCGAACCATTACGGGCAGCAGTTTATCTCTCCTCAAGGAGTGTGGCTTTGCTATTGTATTGTAGCTGAGATATTTAACGGGTCATGTGTCACAATTGAGAGTTTTCGCTCACAAGCAGTGCAACTAAGCAAAAGAATACACACACACGGGAGTCAGACCGATTTAGACGAATATGTTGGTGTTTTATATATGCGAGTGCTGCCTGAATCTAAACTGGTTTAAGCTGAACCCTTATCAGAAAACCCATCATGTCATTGCATTGCAATTTTCCGGCAAATACGGAGGCACCAGAATGAAACTTGTGGGACTAAAACTCAAAATGTAAAACACTTAGCTGAAAAAAAACAGAAACATATTCCCAAAAATATGTATAATTTTTAAAAATGTATTTTGCTTTGACATGCTAAAAACAGCACAACAACAAATGGCCAATAAATGACCAGTGCCTGTATATATGCTGGCTGCTGTTCTGAAGCATTTATTTTATTCTCATTAAAACAAAGGCTTTCCAGTGCTTTGAAAAAATTCCTATCGGACAAAAGTGCAACAGATAATGTAAAACTGCTCAGAGTTCTATTGTACGTAGCGCAAGCACGCTCATTCTACTTTGAAAGTGTCTGGTTATATTAATAGAAAAATAAGTTGTAAGTGTGTACTAAGCAGTCTCCAGTCTCTGCTTCACTCCTTTTTTAAATTAATACATATTTTGAAGGCATGTTTGCTTTTAATGGACATGATATTAAACAATGACAAGAAAACAGGAGAAAAAGGAGCGAATGATGATAAAAGACTAACATTAAATCTTTCCCACTTCTTAACTAGTGTATCGAGCAGCTAACCAGCATTCAGGCCGAGCTGCAAGATTCTGTCAAAGACTTGACCAAGACCAGAAAGAAGTACCAAGAGGCGGAGACAATGGCGCAGGCAGTGCGGGAAAAGGCTGAGCTGGAAGCCAAGTAAGAGTCAACTCTTCATATGAGATGTGTGGAATCCTCAGTCTCAAGGCACAAATATTTTTACGTCAACAACTCGAAAAATGTATCGTGGATAAGCGATTGTTTCATGTGTTTACATTTGAAAAAGTGTACCCATCCATCTATCTATCCATCCATCCATTATCCGCGCCACTTATCCTCACTAGGGTTGCGGAGGTGCTGGAGCCCATCCCAGCCATTTTTTGCCAGTTGCAGGTCACACAGAGGCATACAATCCACTCGCTTATTAACACCTCAGGACAATTTGGACCGGCCAATTAATCTGTCATGCATGTTTTTGTAATGTGGGAGGAAACCGGAGTGCCTGGAGGGAACCCACGCTGGCACAGGAAGAACATGCAAACTCAGCATCTTAAAACTGGGCGCTAACCACCTAGCTGCTGTGCCACCTTGGTTTACTCAAATAAATACAAATTAATAGTGAGCATTAATTGTACTTTGTGGAAGAAAGAGAAAAGTATGTTGGAGGTTACAGAACTTGTTTGTTGATTAAATCTCCTCCAAATAACATTTTTATAGCTTTACACGGTTTTTTTTTTCAATCACTAACATTGTTTCTATGCTTTACTCCTGAAAATTCAATTTTTTGCAGATTAAGTAAATAAACTTCTATTTTGGTAAACACAGACAAAAGGTTACAAATTGGGTTTAACTGTCTAAAACAAGACAGTAATATGGTCAGGATAAAAAAAGAAAAAGCTTGCTCAAATTTCTTTAAGACATCTCACATGGAAAACAACCTAATAAACTGTAATGTAATTACTGGCTATGATTATTAGATTGTTCCATGTCCACCTTTTAATGCCTTAGACCAATTAAAGATTTGTTATTTCATGTACAAAATGAAAAATCTGAAATAATATTTTCTGAGTTTGAAGACATTCGGGCTTTCTGTCTGGTGTGTCCAGGTCCAAGCTAAGCCTCTTCCAGTCCCGATCAAGTCTGCAAAGGGCCACTGTCAAGGTGCGTATGAGGCTGTTCGAAATGGACACCAGGGACATTCTTAACATTTTTTCTGAAAAAATTCCTGCTGTGCAGCTCAAAGCCAAGCGCAGCGAGTGTAACTCCAAAGCCACCCATTGCCGGAATGACTACTTGCTTACACTAGCAGCTGCCAACGCACACCAGCAACGCTATTACGACGAAGACCTCCGCGACTGCCTCAAGGTGGACTGTTGTCCTATATTTGTTGTAAACAATTATTGGATTTGATAATTATTTGTTCGAAATCTTTGACTGCTCTTGTGGCATCCTTGCCATCACTCTATACATAGAACTATGCTATAGCCAGTGACCGTATCTGTTTGCAGTATAGTACCATTGCATATCTAAAATCACATCATTCATTTTTAACAGCTCCTTGATGGCAGGATTTACGAGCAGGTGAAGGGTTACTTAGTCTCGCTGTGTCAGACAGAACTGCAAAGCTACCAGGCTGCCCAGAACATCTTCAACAAACTGTTGGACAGCTCCAATGGGGTACTAAGTCCATTTTTTCACGCTTTTTTTATTCGCTGTATCACATCAAATCTGATTTTGAACGTATTAAATCTTTACTACAGGTGCTGCAGGAGTTCCATCAGCAGATGTTTGTGCTGAAGAATGTTGTTTTCCAGAAAGCGGCTGATTTTGAGTACCAGCCCATTGATGCGGATACGGTAAGGTCCATTGTCCAAAACAAGGATTCATATTTTATCCATTTTCCAAAAGGTATCAACAGGAGTTATCTAAATTTAAATATACCAAGATGTCTATATTTTTTACCTTAATAATGAGTAGGGAAATGTATTAATCCTAATAGAATGCACAAGTAGCAACCATTAAAAAGCATTTTAAAAGCACATCGCTGGTACATTATCTTTTGAAGTTATTGGGCTGTTTAACAAGTGACCCCATACAACCTGAAATGATCTCATTTGAAAGCATGAATGCGGACTTTGATCAGTTTGCAAACATCTAGTGTTTGCACATGTCGCCGGTGCCGAGCTTTTTATTTCAGTGACGTATTTATGTGCTCAAAATATATTTTGATATTATTCTTATTCTTTTTGGGCAAAGCCAGACGCTTTCGTCACCCCGAAAGCAAGCCAAGCGTGAGGAATTAGTAAAGAACAAGCTTAGTGGCTTTTTCCGCCACGTTCCTACATTTGCTACAAGTGGGAAATTGCAGTAAATTTAAGTGGAAAATTGCTTTCAACAAATTACTGACGGACTTGACACTGCCATTGCGGATTTCCGTTTACTTCCAAATATTACCAGTTTATTTGCCTTTTTAAACAACTCTGAGGGCTTGAAACATGTGACAAAAATATATCTTTTAAAATCATGTGGAAAATGGAATCATGTTTTTTTTTTTAATTAAATTCCTTTAATTAGAAAACTTGCATGCAAGAAGACTGTCTGAATGATGCCTAGTTTCAGGGACTTTCAATAAAATACAGTTATCCCTTTAGCGGTTTCCTTTCACTACTGATGAACTAATAATAAAGTAAAGTAGATAGAGGATCAAGGTCTAATATTATATCGTTGTGTCAAACAAAAGATATGAGATGCAATTAACTATAAGTTATGCCAGTCTCACTTCATATGCTACTTGTGGGGGTTAAAACTGCTAAAATGACACCCGTGTACTTCTGTATTAATTTATATGCCACACAAACACACATACATCGTCCCTAGCAATGCTCTGCATTCAGCAAACACTGCACAATTTGTGTGCGCTGCAAATGCCGGCGTTGTTTTTGTTGGACGTCCCAACAAGCGGCTGCCTGTTCCTAAAGAAAACATTACCGGTGGACACAAAAACCCCACCCACCCCTTCCCTCCTCTGCCCACGCCGCTTTGGTCAGACGGAGGGATCCAGTAAAAAGAGGTGAAAGCCAAAGGGAGGGGCCGGGAGGTGGACCGGCCCCTGTGAACCGCCCATGTGTGAAAAGGAACCATTGTGAGCAGGCCTCATCAGAGTGCGCTGACCTTATATACACACACACACACACGCATGCGTGCAGATGCTGTCAAGTGGTTCCGTCCTAATTCGAGTTTTGTGTCCTTCAAACCTGAAGTTGTGGGTGATTGCGGTTGTCCCTCCCTGTTAAAATGCCGGCGAACAGCTGCTTGGCGCATCAATTAGGAGCTCACATTTCCATCATGCTGGCATCATGCTTTTGGAAGGATTGCCCTGGGTGGTCGCTTCATGGCAGCTCTCGATTTTGTCTGTTGACCGTGTCTCATCACTTTAGGTTTTGGGGTTGTCACTTTTACCGCTGAATTACATACTACTCTGAAATTCTTTAATTGCTTGAATTTACTTGTCAGTCCACTATTTGCTGGACACTTATGCTAATACTGATTAGATGATGAAAACAAACATTTTGCCCCTAGGTGACTCATCTCATCAAAGAAAGCGGCACAGCAGAGGAGCACAGCTTGGACAAGGAGGCCCGAAAGTGGGCGAGTCGGGTTGCCAGAGAATATAAGAGCATCATCCACACACAAAGGGTGAGACACAAATACTTAATAGTATTGTTACAGTTATAAGTGCTTCAAATGTCTAACAAAAACACTTGAGAGGTGGAAATGGTCAACTAACCACATGGCATCATGGTGCTTTATTGTCCTGGTGTCATTCATTCAAAGTCAGACTGCTGGCTTTGTCTGGGAATTTTATTTTTCCCGGAACACAAATTATTAATTAGGAAGATTGCTCAGCTGTTTTTGGTTATGTATGGTAATATCTTTGTGGTGTTGTGCAGGTCTTAGAGGAATTTGGGGTTCAGGAGAACGCTGAACTAAACACGGGGGAGCTGGAGGCCAAGATGGAGGTGGCGAGGCAGAATCTGCGCAGGGCAGAGGTAAAAGTGAAGAGAGTCAGTGTCCTGTCAACGTGGCCCCAAAGCGCCATCCACTGGCTAAAGATCGCAAAATTTTTAAAAATACAACAGGGTGACCACATATCAAATATAAAGTTCAGACTTTTTGTTTTGTGCTGCTCTACCAGACGATAAAAGTGAAGGCTGAGGCTCGTCTGGACCTGCTGAGGCAAGCGGGTGTCGGAGTGGAAACGTGGCTTAAGAGCGCCATGAACCAGGTTATGGAGGAGCTGGAAAACGAGCGCTGGAACAACCCTAGTTCCCTCTCTGTAAGAGCTGCGTTTGACATGATATTTAGCGTCACTCAAGTTCAACGCGCCCGTCTCTTTCCGGAAGGGAACAGCCGACTTGGACCGCGAGGATGAGGATGAGACTGAGGATAGCGGTGAAGTGTTGGATGACAGCAGCTCCAGCCCGTCCAGCACTTTGAAAAACTACCCTCTCACCTGCAAAGTTCTCTATTCATACCAGGTTAGATCTTTACTGATGATGAATTGAGGTTAAAGGTCATTTTGATTCAGTCCATTTCAAGAAGTCGCCAAACCTCGGGGAGGATTTGTAACTGAGGTTTCCGATCATAGACACATATCCCATTATCTGATGATTGTCTTTAGGCCTCTCAGCCAGATGAACTGACCATCGAGGAGCAGGAAATCTTGGAGGTCATCGACGATGGAGACATGGAGGACTGGGTAAAGGTAAAGTCTCCCAATTAGTAATATTTTTTAATTTGAAGTACCTTATGATAATCTTAGGCTCTCCTCAGGCCAGAAACCGTAGCGGCCAGATAGGCTACGTTCCGGAAAAGTACCTGCAGCTGCCGTCTTCCAACAGCCTTCTGAGCATGCTGCAGTCCTTGGCTGCACTGGATGCTCGCTCACACTCGTCCAGCAACTCTACTGAACCTGAGAGCGAGCTTGCCACAGCCTCTGTCAACGGAGACTCTAGTGGTAAGGACGCTTTGAGAAATAAAAGGAAGTTAAAACCATTTACAGTAGACCCCGGGTTACGGCAAACCCACCTTACCATATTTTTACAGGTTGAAATAAGATTATTTTTTTCGGCCACTCTTTACGGTATTTTCCCCTCTATATGACATCGACAACAAATTATTTAGCGTGCCCAAATTTTTTTAACTTTACAGTCTTTGTGCATATGTAGTTACGTCTCTAAGATTCCTGTCTGCTTTTGGTCCACGTCATAAAATGCTTGCCTGCTTCTGGTTTGGGTTGCAGCGTCATGAAAATGCTGATAAGCTATTGGCTAAATGACCTCCCGCAATGCCTTTCTCTTAGTTCACTTCAGAATGTGTGCTGTGTATAGACTGCCCATTGGTGATGGAATACTGCTTCTTTTTTTTTGTACTGTACTTATTCGCCACGGGTCCCATGGCTTGCAGTAACGCTTAAGAGAGAAGCAAAGACACAGTAACCATGAAAACGAAGCTTTGGATAATGAAGAAATACGAAGAAGGCTGACTGATGGCTACCCTTGCTAAGTTGCTTGGCCATAACCGATCAACAATCGTAACTATTATTCAAGCTAAGGAGGCAATTAAAGCATGTAAATCTTCTAAAGACATGACAATCCTCACAAGGGATAGTTTTTAAATCGGTTTTAGTTTTATTTCGCCATCCAGTCCCCTCACTGCATCGACCTGCTACTCTTCTTGATTAGCACAAGTCTCTTCACAAGGTAAATAAAATTTTCCTTTTTTATTTATATTTAATCAAATACACGTATTTTACATATAAGTAGTACTGACTATATACCATTTTCTTCTTTTAATGCCTTATTTTGGGAGGTACTGGTGGTCCGGAACGCTTCAGCTATTTTTCCATGGGTTTCTTTCCCCCCCACCACATGGCAATTTTACTTCCATCTCTACCCGAGAACGGATTAATGTCGTATCCCTGGTGGTCTGCTGTGCAAGCACTAGTGTTTCGCATTGTGATCATGACCCAAATATTTTTCTCAACTTATCCCACAGTGTCGTTCGCCAAGGCGCTCTACGACTATGCTGGCCAGACGGACGACGAACTCTCCTTCCCCGAGGGCGCTATCATCCGCATCCTAAGCCGAGAGACGCGTGAGGATGACGGGTTCTGGGAAGGCGAGCTCAACGGCGTCATCGGCGTATTCCCCGCCGTCCTGGTGGAGGACATGGCCAGTGAAAGTTACGACGGGCATACAGACGGCAGCAGTACTCAGGTAGAAAAAGTCTCCGCTATACTCTGTAGACCAGGGGTAGAGAAGTATGGCTCGGGAGCCATATATGACTCTTTTCATGAGTACGTATGGCTCCGAAATAAAATGCAACTATTGCACATCTCTCTGTAGCGTTCCAAAGTTAAGTGATTTCTTCCTGATTTTGGTCCATAGAAAGTCAAAGCAACTTAATCCAGAAGTTTGATAAGAAACATTTAAACTGATAAATAAAAACGCTGGCAAACGACTTTGATCGGGTGAGCAGTACAGGTGGGCGTATCCCTGCCCACAGTGCAGAGCACTTCCTTCTCTCTCTCGTTCTGTGCTGTCTACACCGAAAGTTGATATAACAATATGCTTATCGTTTGCAGTAATTTTTGACATTTTACAAAATAACTTTGCATGCACAGTGCTTTGAAACCGTTATTAAGGACAAATTTCATGGAAAAAAAATTGCCTCAACACTCTTAACTGAAGGTGGAAGACAAATTGTAAATGGCATATTTACATTGATTTGGGACACAGGATTTGGCATTATTATCATTTCATCAGCACGGCGGCGCAGTGGTTAGCGCGTGTGCAGCACAGTTCTAAGGTCTTGGGAACCTCCTGTGTGGGTTCAAATCCAGCTACCGGACTTCCTGTGCGGAGTTTGTATGTTCTCCCCGTACTTGCGTGGGTTTCCTCCGGGCACTCCGGTTTTCTCCCACATTCCAAAGACATGCATTTCAGGTGGATTGGCCGGTCCAAATTGTGCCTCGGTGTGAATGAGCGAGCGAGTTGTCTGTCCCTGTGTGCCCTGCGATTGGCTGCCAACCAGTTCAGGGTGTCCCCTGCCCACTGCCCGATGATTGCTGGGATGGGCTCCAGCACCCCCGCGACCCTACTGAGGATAAGCGGTGCAGCTAATGAGATGAGACATTTGATTAAATCATCCAATGACACACAGTGAAATAAAATGTGCTGAAGAATTCGCTTTTGTCTAGAGAGCGTGTTTGGCAGTTTTTTCAATTTGGTCTGAAAATATATGATGTGGCTCAATTTCTTTTTAAAACATTTTTTGCCTTTATGGCTCTTTGGGTCAAAAAGGTTCCTCACCCCTGCTGTAGACAAAGTAACATTCAAACAGGGCAAACAATTACACCAGTGTACCACTTGACGGTGCCCTTTAATTTTTAATTTAGGTTTGTGGCTTTTATTTAGGCACAGAACAAAAAAATAACATCAATCACTAATGTACAAAAGGAAACAATAAACCAGGGGTGTCCAAACTTTTCAGAAAGCTGGCCAGATTTGGTAAGCTGAAAATGTGGGAGGGACGACTATTCAGCCTGGCATTCTATGACCATTCATTCTTGAATAAAATTCCCCCTCTGTGAAAGGTTTGCAGTGTTTGGCGATCAGCGTCGCGATCTACGGACCTCGTAGCTCGCCTTTGTAGTATTTTTATTTAACTCACAGGGTCTTGTGAAAAAGCGCTGCTAGGCTGTTAAAACTCCTACCAGTTGCTTTACCTTTTCACAGCTTTCATTTACAGTAAGCATTTTGTAGTCTGCATGTTTCATCTGGCAGTGCCTCTTAATATTATTCTTTGCGCACAGTCTCTTGGCAAATTAGACGCAGTTTCGGATTTTGGTGAAATAATACTCCAATTTCCACTTGTCCTGGAAGCAGTCGGTGGCCCTTACTATCAACCTTTTTATTCACAGTCGCCGTGTCAGTAATGGGTGGGCTAATTTTCTTGAAGAAAGCTAAGGGCAAGGTGGCCGAAGGGCTACTGCCATCATCTGGTGAATTTGTGATTGATCTTTTTGGTACAAATTTATTTTAGACTGCCGTCAACATTACTGCTGGGCCACATATTATTCATTTTATGACAGAGGCCGCAGGTCAGTAATAATGGGATCACGGCCGCAACTGGTTGGACTTTGGACATACCTGCAATAAACCATTTAAAAAAACAGCTGTACAATATAATTATACAATACTTGTACATGTGCCCAAGACGAGGTGGCTGAAGCCGAAGCTTTTGAGTGCCTAGCACCATTCCATTTTTTTTTCCATGCATGGAAGATGTGTTCAAAATCAAAACCAGAAAACGGCACCAACAAAGTAAAATTGTAAAACAAAGAAATTAGATTTTGAATTTATAATAGTACCACTAGTGCCCCGTATAACATAAAATATGCAAAGAAACTCATTATTATTCTCCTTTAGTATATGTATCTAAGATACATAAGCAATTGTTTTAAATTGATGTAAATTAGGGACGTTGTTACAGTCCTCATCTAAATCGTTCCATTAATGAATACCTTTTTGGGTGGTACAATGTCTCTTCACTGTTCAGGAATATTGGACCTTGAAGTTATGGATTCCCCTGAAATAATGACAATATGTTCTGTTAAGAAACAACTGTTAAATATTTGTTGGGAGTTGGTGCTTACTTGTTTTGTATACTAATATTAGAGATTTAAGTTTTACTAAATCTTCAAATTTTATTATGTTGGGTTTTATTAACAATTTGGATGTTCATTATATACATATATACCACATGACCAAACCTCCTAATGCTGACCGCCAAGCAGGGAGGCAACGGGTACCAATGTTTAAGTCTTAGGTATGACTCGGCCGAGGCTTGAACCACAACCTCCGAGTCTCGGGGCAGGCGCCATAACCCCAAGGCCACCGAGCTGGTTTGATGTTCATTATACCCAGCGTTATTTATGCACAGAAGCTCCAGTATTCTATATTTTCCTTTTATGTATTTCCCCAAATCTCCATACAACATATTAAAAATAAGGCAATATTAATGAACTGTACATTATAGTAAAGGATTTTGGTTAAATATGTGTGTACATATAATCATAACTGCAATGTTCTTTGCTAATTTGGATTGTATGCTATTTACAGTATTTAGTGTTTCCAGTTAATATCACGGCTAACAATAACTAACTCTAACTTTTCCTATGTGAGAACATCATGCCTATTATTTGAATTTCTTAAATACCATAAACAGTTTTTGGTATATTTGTACATGAATCAGAACACACTAAAGAAATTAGCTGAATTAAAAAAGGCTGAAAATGTACAACTTTGTAACCATGCACTGGAAAATATTTTAAGGTTTTTATTTGTTGCCTGTTTTTTTCTGCTTCAGTCTTCCCCCCACGGTGGGCACTCTCCCCGTGGCCCATTTCATCCAGGGCCGCTCCACAGCAGCCCCCTGCAGACACCCACCACCTCGTCTTCGTCCCTGTCCAGCCCCTGCAGCGCTGCCGCCTCGCCCATTGGACGGCCGCCCGCATACCACAACGGGCACCACCGGCCAGCACCCACCACGCCACACAAGAGCCCCTTTCACAGTACGTCTCTGACAAAAGGGAGCTAAGTGATCTACCTGAACTTCTTCCACCCCAGAAAATGCTGAATGTGGATTTGTGTTTTTTAAGGTCCATCACAGGGCCCCCTGCAACCTCCTAAATACCCAGAAAGCGGATCTGGAGCCATCCGACCTGTGAGTAATACATTTAAACTCCTTTTGATTGCATTTCCAATCATACATACTTTTGCACACCTCTAATTTTTGCTTGGACAAATCGGAACGTTACTCACCCTCTCTGTGCCCCCTTTATGTCAGGGATGGTGGCTTTTTGTCTGTGTTTTTCAGCGCATGTGTCACGGTTGTTATTACTTTGTCCGGCTTGTTCTCCGTTAGCGTCGGGGCGCCCAAGGGCTTTCCTGTTTTGTTTGCTCCCAATTGGCGCTCGTTGGCTGCCCATCGTGTTTTGTTTGACCGTCTAGCCTGGCATCAGCACCTGTTTTGCCATGCCCCTTGTTTTTTTTCCGTCCGACTTGGCGTTTTTTGCTGGAGCCATTGCCCCTTTTCATTGTTGGTTCCTGGTAAACCTGGCTTCTCATCGCCTGTTTTTTGATCGGCTAACCTGGCGTACGTGCTAGTGTTCTGAAATTCCTTTTTACCTCTTGACACGTCCTACCAATGACCAGTCTCTATGCACATGCACAAGGCCAATGGCGATTTTGAGCCTGTGAAAGCGTGAGTACTTTAAATTTTGATTTTATCATTATTATTATTATTATTATTATTTAGCCCTATTTGACTCCTTCACTACTTCATAATACTGTTTTCTGAGGTAGTTTTTATGCCTGGCATGTTTCTTTTTGGAAGCTTTCTAGAATGTTTTTTGTTGATTAGGGTAATCATGCAGTGTATGTATGCATGCATGCCAACCCTCATTTTATATCATTTATTAGAGTTCTATTTGCAATAATTTTGAATTTCATTGTTGCTGGTTTTACTTGATTGTAAAGAAAGTATATTGCTGCTGCCGGCTTTGCGTTTGTTGTCGTGGCTTTTTATTGTTGGCTCCCGGTTGGGTTGGCTGCTCACTGTGTGTTTTTCGGCCTAGTGTTTTTCTGCCTAGGCACTTTTCGTTGACCGATCCCCATTAGCCCCTCCTTGGCGGCACTCCATGTGTTTTTTTGTTTTTGTTTTTTTTGCCAGTTAGACCCTATTTGGCTGCTGGCTTTTTGTTTTACCATTAACTGCATCCATTTACGACACAACGCATAGGCAAACTCCAGAAAAACGACCAAAACAGTTGCAATCTCAACTAATTCAAGTCACTTTTATTTGTATTTGTAAGTTGGTTACAGGGCCTTAAAGTCACGTCTTAGACAGGGTGCCGTGCAAGTTAGCTTAATTGGGGTGATCGAACTTTCTTTTCCTTGTCCAAAGTCTTGCTGCTGCATTTTAAACAGCTGCAAACTTTTGATGCTAGGCATCAAGAGACCAGATAGCAATACATCACAGTAAATAAGTTAAGAAGAAATTAACACATGAATTATAATCCCAGCATCTGATTTTGACAGCGTCAGGTGAATCGTTACAATAATACCAAGGTGGATGAACGCTATTTGAGTTATGTTTTTCACAGTTAACTGAAACGTCTGACCAAGATCAAATCTGATTACTGGATTTCACTCCGGTTGATATTGCATTTAACAAGGTTCAGGGCAGTATCTAGCCGTTCTTCACAATAAGTATTTATTATCTAAGACTTTTTTTTTAACATTCCAATGCAATATTTAAACATTTTTTGCAAAAAACATCTATTTTCTCACATTTTGCATGTCTGAGAAATTGGTGTTACCTTTAGTGTTTATTCGATTCAAATTTAATGCAGTGGCATAACCGATTTCCTATGTTTTTTTTTTCACGGCATCCAGCAATTGGATAGTTCAGACTACTCGTGAGACTTACCAATTTACAATGTCTGCCCCCAGGTCCGAGCAGCTCCACCGCCCCCAAAGCAGCACCCCCGGGGGCAGGTAAAACGGAGAGAAGAGGTAGAAATCACGCTGGTGTGAAGTGGAGATGGGACGCCCCCTGGAGGACGCCTCACACGGCCAGTGTTTTCGTGGAAAGAACAAACCAACCAACCTGTCTATCTCTGCGTCAAATTTAGAAATATATATTTACTCTTAAATCCGAATTTGATTGAAGACCAATTGGAATGGGGGTGCAGGCTGGTCCTGGCCACCCCCTCCCCTTATGTTGGAAGAGTTTTAAATTGCTCTTTTGTTAGGAAAAGTTTTCGAACTCCCTTTCAGTCTTCACTTCAAATTTTGCTTTCCAATCTCGCATTTTTCAGTTTACAGCACTGAACCATAATTGGGAGAAGCGTTTAGAGTCTCTTTATGCAGATGTGGCATTTTTATCCATGCCTTTCGGCCTGTTAGTGCCTTTCATTTCAAACAGATTTCGCTGTCCTAACATTCTTTTTAGGTTTAGTGTTTGGGGGGGAAAAAAATCTTTAAAATTGTATTTAGTTTTCCCCTGAGGTGGTTTTGCAGGGTCTCCGTGTGAAACTTGCCTTTTTTGAGACTGGAGGTTGTGATCCAGATGTAAAATGTATGTGTGTCACACAAGGAAGCACTTTTCCATGTTCTTCTTTTGTCGTCAGTATTTTGATCGTCAACCTTTTCCCTTATTTTTGTTTCCATGCTTACCATGTCGTATTGTGTTATTTAGCCTTCAAAAGTTGCCTTAGATTCTCATAGAGAAGTTCTAGTTGTTTAAAATGGTATACAGAGAGCTTGGAGATGGATATCCTGATAAATTGATAGCAATTTTATTCTTCTATTTCTTCTTAAGAATTTTAGTTTAAAAAAAAAAGTTTTTCACTCAAGTTAAAAAAGAAAGATATCCGTCAGCCACGTTGCTGTTTTCTCGTTGATCTCCTTGAGATCTAAATGACATCAAACTTATTTTTGAAGTTTGCATTTACCTTTTGTATTCAAACGAGGGAAAAGAAGAGTTCACTTTTTTTGTTTCCGCTGTGTTCACCATGTTAGCGCTGCAGTGATATTTACATTCAAGTGGATGATTAACAGTATTTATTGTGTACAAATAAATGTGAAATAAAAAAAAATAGCTTCAATTGTGGATAAGTGGGTTACTTTTTTGCTGAAAATTCACATTTGTCCATAAAGTCGTTAGTTTGGATATTTTATTAAGCACAATTTTGTTAGAATAAAACTCAAGTCCACTTAGAAATATCCAAATAATTGCAGCAGTGTTTTTGATTTTATTTTCCCCCCTATCATTCAGCAATAGTTTTAATTTTGAGACTATTTTTTATAAACACTTGAAAATTGTTGTATGATTTGAGTAGTTTGTTACATGTATTAGAAAAAAATAGGGGAAACCAGAGCAATAACCATAGTAATAACAACTAAAAGAACCAATTCGAAGGCTTATTTAAATACCTTCTTTCTGCATTCCCAGGGATCTTCTTAAAGCATTATATTAATAAAATCGATTTGAGTTTTGTTTTATTTTACTTATTTAAAAATAATACATTTTATTATTTGCACTAAATTAGTTAAAACATTTCACAATAAAAATAATAATTTCTACCCCATTGGGGGGAAAACTTGATCATTTTAAGTATTTTGTTCTCAAGTCAAGATATGTTATGTTCCTGTAATGAGATAAGAAAAATCCCCTGTGATTAAGGAAAGGGTTTTCTAGTGTATAGTAGATGACGTTCATCATTTGAGAAATATTTTCTGCCAACATTGAATAATTATGAGCATGCTATTTTACTAAATAAAATCTTAAAATGATAATTTTCTTTGTCATTGATATCAACGTTGTGAAACATTGTATGCAAGGAGATTGCTTATTTTTAGTGCATTCCAAAAAGTGTAAAGTTTCCTGGCCTTATTTTTGTGTACAATATTCAGTTATATTAATGTGGTGCCTGTGAGTATCGGGTGGCCCCCTAAGTACACCAGAGTAGCCCTTGGACCGGTTCTGAAAATAGCTCACCGGTGATGGGCCATTCTGATTACCAAATAAATTCTAACTGGCATGAGAAAGCATTGACATGAGCAGTGTCTTGAAATACACGATTAAATCATCATAAAATTGTATAACTATTCTATAATTGATATGTAAATCACTCTTTTCCCTGATACAACAGTTTTAGTGGTTGACTAAGTAGTCTTATAATAGTTATAACCTTGTAATAAGCATAGTTCGTATGGGTGTTTGAAACACTTGAAAATGCTTGATTCTTTTTTTTTTTATGTTTTCAAGAATTTAAAAGCGCTTGAATTTTGGGCGAGTGCTTGAAATTGTGGCAATGTTTCTCAACGTGGGCTGCTTAAAAATGACACTGACACTGCTCTCTGATGGCTTTGCTTTCCCATTGCATTTCTTTCTGCGTCGTGATATACTGCAGATGGCATTGGTGTGTGTGGCACTGTCCTATGGAGCGTCATCGCCCCCTACGTGTTGCACCAAAGAGGACAAGTGGATGTTACACCTCAACAGGACAAAATGTTTATTAGTGCAAGGATTACAAATCAATTATGGAAATTTATTTCAGGCGATGCAAAAACGTAGGTAGTGTTTCCTAATGGTAAACTGTAATGTGAAGAACTTCCTGCAACTGAAAATGTAAGCTACATATTACTATATTATTTTTACCCAACACCTACATGGGGAGAGATTTGTCTCAAATACATACCTGTTATGTATAATATATATATATATATTCATTCATTATCTGCACCGCTTATCCTCAGAAGGGTCCCGGGGGTGCTGGAGCCCGTCCCAGCTATCTTCGGGCAGGGGACACCTTGAACTGGTTGCCAGCCAGTCGCAGGGCACACAGAGACGGACAACTCACTCGCTCATTCACACCTAGGGACAATTTGGACCGGACAATTAACCTGACATGCACGTTTTTTGGAATTTGGGAGGAAACCGGAGTGCCCGGAGAAAACTCATGCAAGCATGGGGAGAACATGCAAACTCCACACAGGAAGGTTTGATCTCACAACCTCAGAACTGTGCCGCACACGCGCTAACCACCGCGCCGCCATGCTGTATGTATATATATATATATATATATATATATATATATATATAATTTGAAATATATTCTAGATCTAAAAATCAGACGTTTCGATAAATGCGCATGCAAGATTAAAAATCGCTAATGTAATTATGCCTCTGCAAATTTAGGGACGGCAGTAGCTCAGGAGGTAACAAACTCGTCTAGAGATCAAGAAGTTGCAGGTTCAGTTTATGGATCCTCTGTCTTATATGTCGAAGTGTACTTGGGCAAAATACTGAATCCCCAATGCCCCGATAAGCAGTCCTCTGCTATCGGTGTGTGAGCGTGTGTGTGAATGGGCTATATAAATGCAGACCATTTACGTTAGATGATTTACACAGATTTTTTTCTTTTAATTATACTGAAGCAATTGGATATTTGGGCTTCGAAAGTCCTTAAAAAGTGCTTGAATTTGGCCTTGAATAGTGTGTACGAACCTACAGTGTAACAACTAAAATAAGGTGTTTGGAATGCAAACTGAACCATCAAGAAGAAAAAGCTCTAAGCTTCATACTAAGGTACCATTGTCGTGTACACGATCGTGTCAATTGACTTATTTTGAAGCGTCGCTTCACTTTCCGGTTTCCTGTATTTTATTTTCTTCCCGGCGGAAGTCATGTTCTCCGGACGAACGAGCGCTTGACAGGTTGGTGTGGAGGGAAAAAGATGGCTGCTTCGGCGGCAACGGCGAGTGGTCCCCCTGCCCTGTGTCCTAATTATGCTGTTATATGCTCTTTCCTGGAGCGATATGGAGCGCAGCTGGACCTACCGGAACTCACCTTCCCGCAGCTGGAGCGATACCTGCAGGACACATCCTCAGGTAGGGCTCTGGACGGAACGCCGAGGGGGGTAGAGGAGGTAGGGAGGAGGAGAGAGACCTCATCGCTGGTACAGAGCTAGCCACGTTAGCATTGCTGTGTTATTGTGTGATTCTCTCATATTTGTATCGCTCTGTTGGGTATTTACCCATCTCCGAGCTTCATTTCTAACATTATATGCGTTGTTAAACATAAGAACAATGTCGGTGATACAACAATTGATCGAAATAACTGCGTGTTTGTGTGACTTTTGACGGTTTTCATTCCCCCCCTCGCAGCCTTTATTCGTCGCTTGAACACAACAGCGCAGCCAATTCTCACGTTTAAGCGCTTTTCTTGAGTTTTTTTTCTCTCGTTAATGTGAGTTGACTGATACGCTGGCGGAGTTTGAAACGCTTTCCCGGAGCGTTTAAATTCCAACCGGGGAAGTAGAAAGACGCACTTATATCACCGAAACATTAATTTAAGAGGCGCTTAGCCGCTCGTTCGAATGAGTTCCGGTGCATGCTGTCAAATTAAAATGTTTTGTTGCTATTTAGCACCGGTAGAGAAAAATAACTTCCGGAAGATGGACTCATTATGTTAGCTTGCAGGGATTTGGGATCTAAAGCTCATTTATTTTTATCTTTCAATTCAACCTGCTTGTTTAGATTTATTTTTTTTCTTCTAAATTTTAAATAAGCAGGCGACATTTTAATATTAAATCATCCATTCACTTTTACTTGTATTTTATCATATATTTGTATTGAATTAAATTGTCTTTGTTGTCATTGTCAACATTATGGACTCGTTATTATACATAACATATATATATATATTTATATTTTATCTGAAATATGTTTTATGTAATTTCACTGAATAATCCAGAATTTCATAAACAATGCATTTATTGGATATTTCGATCAAGAGGTCACAGATTCGATTCCCGGCTCCTTTGTGTTATATGTCCAAGTGTCCTTGGGCAATACACTGAATCCCTAATGCCCCCATTAAGCAGGTAGGCGCCTTGCATGGCTGACTCCCAATTGGTGTGTGTGTGTGAATGGGTAAGTGTGAAGCACATTGTAAAGCGCTTTGGGAGGTCTTCATTACTTGGTCTGAGGAAGTATTCTAATATTTTGAGATAGGATTTTTGAGTTTTTTTCAGCTGTAAGCCAAATTCAGCAATATTCAAATAATAAAAGGCTTGAAATAGTTCAGTTGATGTGTAATGAATCCAGAATGTATGACATTTTTGTTTTTTTAATTGCATTACAGAAAATAAAGAACTTTATCACAATATTCTAATTTTCTGAGACAGTCCTGTATGTGTTGATAAATGTATTCCCTAAATGCAGAGGTGTGGGCCAACGTTGCATCTATATTTACAGTGGTACCTGTACTTGGGAATTTAATTCGTTCTGGGAGTAGCTTTGTAACCTAAAAACTTAAATCAGAGACAAATTTTGAATGTAAAATACACTAATCCTTTCCAAGCCCCGCAAAAGTACTGTATGATATTTTTTGGATAAATCATAACAGAGCGTCAGAACAATAAACAAATACATGTTAAAATAAAATAAAAAAGTTTATCGCACAATAAACGCAAAACAAGAGGCACATAATGTAAAAAAAAAAAAAACAATGACTAAAGGAAATAATACAAATATTCATTCACCTCTTTGCCTGGCATTTCTTGAAAAACTGTTTCAATGATGTCTGCTTTTGACAATCCGTCAGAAATTTGCAAGGCAGACATCATAATTAGCAATAGCCCGACTGGTCAACACTTTTTGCGGGTGATTCCTTTCCACTAATTGGAATTATGCTAAAATGTCTTTAATTTGGGATGATTAGATGATGGCTGCGTCCTCCTCCCCGCTATCTTATCGGAAGCCCTCCTCCTCGTCATCTCTGAACTGTAACTGTGACTTGAAGAGCATGCTCACTGGGTTACCAGGCAGATTTTAAGCGGTAGCCAATTTGTATGTTTGGGAAACTGGGAGCGTCTAATAACAGCGCGTACTGTACTGTATTTTATTTTGTATCCTGAGACGCTTTTGTAACTAGAGGCATTATTTTCCTGTTCAAGTACTTAGTAATCTGAAACTTTCATATGTAGTGACATTAGAGGTACCACTGTATATACATTTGATAAATATGTGTGTGTGTGTGTGTAATATATATTCTATACAAACACTTTTTTATGTCATTGTATAGTTCCCAAGTTGTTGGTTGATCTACACGTCAAGTTGTTGAGAAAGCTTGGGAAGTCGGTGTCAGCAGACAGATGGGAAAAGTATTTAGTCAAGGTAAAAAAAAAAGGCCAATAAAAAGTTATTCTCTAATAAACTGACATGAAAAAGGGCAGATAAAACTGCAAAACCTTTGTTAAAATGTTTTTTTTTTTTTGCAGATATGCCAAGAGTTCAACACGGCGTGGGCGTGGGAACTGGAGGAAAAAGGCTACAAGAGCATGACAATGGAAAGCAAGACAGCCATCCTTAAAGTAAAATCCCGCTTTTTAATAAAGTAGACCTCTGGAATATGACGTAAATCTGTTCTGAGGGGGGATTGTGACGTTGAATCCTAGTATAGTGGGGGTTAGAAACCCATCGTAATTAGCTAATGCTATTCTGAACCCTCGGTAACCCAGATAGAAACCATAAAATAGTATATAATGATGTAATACCCCTAGATGTGATCATTGAGGCACTCAGTTGCTGATTAAGTCTCGTCACAAATTGTATAACACTGTATAGCACTCGCTCACCCTTTGGACCCACCTGCGACAGCACAGCTCCCATGCCAGCGTCACTGGCGTTCGTGTCTAGCACAAAAGGCAGTGCTGGGTCTAGTTGAGTGAGAACAGGAGCGTCCTGTTGTACGAAGCCAGCCCAAGGAAACTCTTTAACTGCTTCTGTTCTCTTGGGGCTGGCTAATGATGTCAGTGATCTTCTCCAATGTGGTGGTGCCCTCACCATTGACTCGGTAGCCTAGAAAGTCGGCCTTTGCTGCATAAAGTGGCACTTTTCTGGGTGGAGTTTCAGTCCAGCCGTCGCAATCTTCCCCAGTACCAGCCTTAGAGACTCCAGCGTGGGATGTTTTCCAACACTGCTCTGGTGGTTTCGCTTTGCCATTGCATGTCCTCTTTTCCCTGAACTAATAGCAGCTGGCATTGGTTTGTATGGCTTTGTCATTAGAAAGATCAACCCCCCCCCACCCCCGTATTCGTTGCGCCCAAAAGGCCAGGTGAAGACGGGTACTAGAGAAATTGTAAAATTGCCTTAAAAGTGCTTGAATTTGACACTGAAAAGGGTGTAGGAACCCCTGTGTTCTCAAGGAATGAAAGTGCTTGAATTCTGGGTAATGTGTTGTAAATGCTTAATGTTGCCATGTTTTACAACAAGTCTGCCTAAAAATGATGCCGACAATGTTCTCTGGTGGCTTAACTGTGCCATTGTATTTATTTTCTTGTGAGTAACGGTGGCAGACATTAGTTTGTATGGCATTATCCTATGAAGTTTGATCGCCCCCTACGGGTTGCGCTTAAGAGGACAGGTGCATGCTACACCTAAAACAGGGCATGAAATTTGTATTAGTAGTTACTTAAGGATTACGTTACAATTATCGACATTTATTCCGGGCCATGCAAAAAATTAGCACATATTATAGACTTATAATATATATTTTTACCCAATACTTATATGGGGAGATTTGTTTCAAAAACAAATATATTTGCGATTTACTCAAGATCTAAAAATCATATGTCTTGATTAATGAACATGCAATATTACAAAACACATATGTAGACCACAGATATATTTGTGGCTCTGCAAAATACATGATTCACATCGGATTTTGTCTTTTAATGATACTGGAGAACTTTGAAATCTGGCTTTGAATGTCCTAAGTGCTTGAATTTGGATATGAAAAGGGTGTATGAACCCTGTCAACCTTGTCTTTGCAGTACCTGTGCGAGTGTCAGTTTGATGAAAACCTTAAGTTTAAAAATGCCATCAACGAAGAGGACGCGGACAAGATGCGTTTGCAGCCTATCGGCCGGGACAAGGACGGACAGATGTACTGGTTCCAGCTGGACCAGGACAACAACGTCCGTCTCTACGTGGAGGAACAGGACGACCTAGATGGCGCCTCGTGGAAATGCATTGTCAGGTACGTGTGAGAAAAAAAAAAAAGCATCGTTTTGTTGATGTTTGACGCTCACTTCATTCTCGTAGGGATCGCAACGACCTGGCTCAATTGGTGGCTCTGCTGAAGACGCATATTGATCCTGAGCTCTTGAAGTTAGACAATGGAAAGGAAAAGAATAACGCAGGTAAATTCTCCGTCCCCCCCTTTTTGTTTCAATATTAAAAACATCGAATTTCTATAGGACATTCAGTAAATTTAACATTTTAATATATTTATTTTTTACGTTTTTTTTTTTTTTCAATTTTGAAAAAAAAAAAATTACTGACCATTTATTTGCCTTGGTAATTTAACCTTACAATAAAAGCAAGAACAAATATTTAAATATGTGTATACTTTTATGTGTGTATGTATATAATATATATAAAGGTTCGATCTCATGACCTCAGAACTGTGCCGCACACGCGATAACCACTGCACCGCCATGCTACCCCATATATGTTATATTTATTCTTATTTTTGACAATATTGCTGCTTATGTCATTTAAATATTTTTCTGATGCACAGACATTTCAGATCAGTCTCGAACCACTTCCCTGTGAATTGGATTATCTATCCTAATATTCTGTTTCATCTTTTTTTCTTATATTTCAAGTCTTTATTATATATTTTTCCTGCAGTTCCAAATCATATCTCACTGTAAACAATGTACATTTTGTTGTAATAATTGAAAAAAGACAGTAATTCTCTATCTAAAGTATAATATTGGGCTTTTTATATCCAGATGAAGTGAAGAAAGATGACAGCTCATCAGATGAGGACACCAAAGACTCCACCAAGGCCTCCCATGTATCCCCAAAGACGGAGGGCAACGGAAAAATGGATCGCATCGACGAGCTCAATTCGGAGACTTCCGAGATAAAATCATCAGTGAACGGAATAGTTGAAGCTATGTCAGATGATCACAGTTTAGGAAAAGAAGTCCTGAGGATCAAAGAAGAGCCAATGGATGCGTCTGAAGCTAAGGAGAAGCAGGACGGGGCCACTTCTCCAAAGTCCTCCCCGGAAGAGGCCAAGATAAACAGCCAGGACGACATACAACAAATTAAGAACGAGCAGCAAGCCAAGATCCCGCTGAAAAAAAGAGGCATGAAGTTCACTCCGGTGTCTCAGCTTAAGGACAATGCCAAAACCAACACTGAACAAACACACAGCGTGGGTGACCACATCAACGGAGAAATTCAGCCCCTGTTGGAGCGCATCCAGCCTCCTTTGAGTGAAAATGAATCCAAAGTGTCATTGAAGGAACAGAAGGACTCGACCGGTCTGAATAAGGTCCCGATTACACCGACAGAAACTGCAGCAGCAACATCTTGTAATGAGAAAGCGTCATTGATCAATCACAAGAGCGACAGAACTTTAAAAGCGATTACTCCATCAGATATAAACACAGAATTGTCAATGAGTGACACGTCAGCGATATTGGACAGAAATAATACGGAAAAATCGAATCATGAGGTTAAAGTTAATAACCACGATTCAAAGGATGCAGAAATAGATAAAAATAATCTTGATTGTGTAGACACAACAACACGAGAAGACAGAAAATCCGAAAAACTTGTAAACATGTGTAAATCGGACAAGTTGTCGACGGCCCTTGAGGAATCGCAAAAGAACAAAAATGTGACCAAAAAACAAAATTCACCAATAGAAGAGCCAGTGCAAAACTCCACCGTCATTAAGAGAGCGGATAAGCCCCCAAGCCTAAAATCACCACAATTGTCTGAATCGTCAGTTATCAAAAAGGTCAACTCAGTACCATTGTGTCAAGGACCAGCTACTAGCAAAGTGTTGACTGACCTTCAAAAGCCAAAAGAATCTCATGACGACCTCTCCTGTTCCAAAATTGACAACACTGCGCACAAAAAAGAAGCTTCGAATGCTGCCGAACCCGACCACGAAAAATCAATGAGGGACGGCGGACCAAAAACTCCAGAAAACTCAGTTGCCGGACAGGACCGGGCTGAACAAAAGGAGTGTCAAGAGGACAAAATAAAAGAAGAAAGTAAAAAAATCTCTGAAAGTCATAATAGAAGAGAGATATCCAAAACGTTAAAACCCAACAACAAAAACATAATGGATGAAACGGTCATCAAAACCTTGGCAACTTTAAGCAAAAATGAGGAGCACAAATTCAAAAAAGAGGCTGAAAACTGCAAACAAACACTGCTAGATGACAATATTGAACCTCAAAGAACCTCTAAAAGAGATACACCGGAGAAAGACGCTGCTGATGAATCCAAAACGGAGGTACCAGTTCTTCAAAGCGAAAAACATCACTGCAAGGCTAATCTGGATATCAGTGATCAACCAGTCACTCATGAGCTGATCCAAAGCAAAGACAAGGGAGACCAGTCTGAGAAGAAGTCACAAAATCCCGACTTCAAACAAGAACACGATTCTTCAGGGCCGGATCTTTCCAGAGACAATAAATTTGCTCAGAAAGATTCAGCAAAAGCATCTAAAGCATTAGAAACCATCAATCCTGAGTCTGATGCAAAAAAACTGTGTCAAACTGAATCAAAAACTGAGAAAACCATGCAAATATGCGCTAGTGATCAATTAAAAACAATTAAATCAATTGACCAAAACATGAGTGAAAAAGATTGCGACAAAGCTCAGGAGAAAAACCAACAAAAAGAAAACAAAAGCATTACCAGAGAACCTGCTGTCTCCACGGCAGATAAAAAATCAAGCAGCACAGAACCAAAATTGAAAAAACTTTGCAAAATGATTGAGAAAGATTTTGATGGTGGATCCGAAACTACAACAAAAGAGCGGGAAGGCAAAACACCAGATGCAAGTGAGGTGGTCAAGGGCAAATCTCCAAGTTCCCCGGATTCAAAATTGAAAATTCTAGCGGACGATTTGAATTGCAATGTCACCGTGAACAAAAGCGTTTCTGAATGCGAAACAGCCAAAGTTGGTAACCTCAAGCCCGCTGAAGAAAGTGGCGAGAAGACTCCGCCAGAAGATGAAAACAGGAAAAAGGAGAAAAGCAGTCACCAATACCTGCCAGAAGATGAAAACAGGAAAAAGGAGAAAAGCAGTCACCAATACCCGCCAGAAGATGAAAACAGGAAAAAGGAGAAAAGCAGTCACCAATCCCCGCTAGAAGATGAAAACAGGAAAAAGGATAAAAGCGGTCACCAATCCCCGCCAGAAGATGAAAACAGGAAAAAAGAGAAAAGCGGTCACCAATTCCCGCCAGAAGATGAAAACGGGAAAAAGGAGAAAAGCAGTCTCCAATCTCTGCCAGAGGATGAAAACGGAAAAAAGGAGAAAAGCAGTCTCAAATCTCCGCCAGAAGATGAAAACGGGAAAATGGAGAAAAGCAGTCACCAAACTCCGCCAGAGGATGAAAAACGGAGAAAGGAGAAAAGCAGTCACCAATCTCCGCCAGAAGATGAAAACAGGAAAAAGGAGAAAAGCAGTCTCCAATCTCCGCCAGAAGAGGAAAACAGGAAAAAGGAGAAAAGCAGTCTCCAATCTCCGCCAGAAGATGAAAACAGGAAAAAGGAGAAAAGCAGTCACCAATCTCCGCCAGAAGATGAAAACAGGAAAAAGGAGAAAAGCAGTCACCAATCTCCGCCAGAAGATGAAAACAGGAAAAAGGAGAAAAGCAGTCACCAATCTCCGCCAGAATCCCCCAAAAATATGCCCAAAGAAGCTTCTGAGAATACTGAAACAACAAATCTCAAATCCAGTCATCAAAAACTTTTGTCGGAGCCATCAGAAGACAAAAGCAAGGCGGCAAAAAGAAAAAACGAACAAAGACAATCAAACGACCAATCGGAAACCAGCGGCACCAAGCGAAAATGTCAAGAAGGGGAAATTGAATCCACAGCAAAAAAACCAACCCGGAACAAAAACCGTACAGAGAAAGAGCAGGCAAATGACAGAAAAAACGAGGACGAACGGTCCGAGAGTTCACCAGAAGCAAAGACTCAAAGCAAAAAAGACTCCACGGTGGAAGACACGGAAGCCGAAACGCCGATCCCCGACAACCAAACTGGGTCTTTGGAACGTGACGATCAAGAAGTCGTCACAAAGCCGAGGGCAGAAAAGGAAAACCGGTCAGGCGGGCCGGTCGACGGCGGGCGAGTCCAAAGTGGCCGAGCCCGAAGGGGTGCCAAAACGACGGCCCAGCGACGCTGGATGAAGCTCCAGCAAGAAGACAGGCATGCCGACTCAGAATCCGATACCAACGCTGACAGCAGGTCCTTGAGACGCTCGCCCAGGATATCCAGACCCACGCTAAGGGCCGCCGAGGTCCAGAGCAACAAGGTTGAGAAGGCTCAGGAGAAAGCAGAAGAGAGGGCGGAGGAACAGGAGGAGGAAGAGGTGGTGAAAGTTGTTGTGAGGAAGCCCAGAGAGAAGAAGGAAGATGTGGATCGGCAGACCAAACCAAAGGTGACTTTCCTCCTCTTGTTTTGTGCAAAATCATGTGAAACTGCAGTACACCACTAGCATAGGGTGTCCCTGCCTTTTCGCTTTATGGAGTGGAATATGTTTTTTTTTACCTCTCTTTACTGCATTTTCCCCTTGATATGACTACTTCATTATTTTGCATGTTAAAGTAGGCCTCTTGAATATTAGATTGATGACTTAAGCTGACCCGCTAGGTTGCAGTGACCTTTCTGGCTTTGCGTCTTTTCTATCTAAAAGCACTCTTGCACAAATTATCTAGTTTGACCCAGTTAAGACCATTGACTTACAGTTGCACAAGGTTGACGTTGAGTCGCCCCCTGCGTGGGTGGGCGGCTAAGAAGGTATAAGACTTGGCATTATCTTAGATAAGACAGACGTCTTAGGTGGCATGCTTAAAAAGGCTCCACAGCTGCGTTTTCAAACTTTCTGGCATCCAGTAAATACAGTGCTGTGAAAAAGTATTTGCCCCCTTCCTGAATTCTGTGTTTCTCGCATATTTATCACACACAAGTTTCAGAACCAATTTTTATATCACACATAGAAAACTAAAGGAAATACAAAAAGGATTTTAATAAATGTTGATTCCATTTATTACGGCATCTAGAAAAATCTAGGCCTATCCGGCCCTATGTGAAAAAGTAGTTGAACTTTTTGGAGTGTGGACATAAAAATGGAACAGCATTTGTTAAAAAGAGCAGGATGCCAACAGTAGAGGATATTCATGACTATATGATGGTCTGGGGCTGCTGTGTTGCATCAGGACCAGAACAACTTGTTTTGATTGACTAAATAATAAATTCCGGTGTTTACCAGCCATCAGTTTGTGCCCTTAAATTCAAGCGTCTTGGATCATGCAGCAGGACAACGATCCAAAACACACAAGAAAGTCCACCCCTGAATGGCTCAAAAAAATAAACAAAATGAAGGTTCTTGAGCAGTCAAGTCAAAATCCAGATTTAAATCCAATTGACATGCTGTGGTGTTACCTTAACTGGGTAGTTCATGGTAGAAAATCCTCCAAGACTTTGCAAAGAAGAGTGGGACAAAAAATCCTCCACTGCGTTGTGGAAGACTCGTTACCAATTATCATAAACGTTTGATTTCTGTTCTCGCTGCCAAAGGTGGCCCAACTCGCTATTTGGTTCAGAGGGCAATAACTTTTTCACATAGGGACAGATAGGTTTTGCATTTTTTTGTGCCTTACTAAATGGAATCTACAATTCAAAACTGCATTTTGTATTTCATTTGGTTGTCTCTTTGTGATATTAAAATTGGTTTAATGCTCTGGAACCTTTGTGAGTGATAAATATGCAAAAAACGCAGAATTCAGGAAGGGGGCAAATACTTTTTCACTGCACTATAGTTAAACGAGAATAGGCAGTCTCCTGGTTCTTATTTCTAGTATAGCAAGAATTTGAGGTTAGTAGAACCAAGCGAAGGTTCAGGCCGAACCTTACAATTGGTGCCGAAACCCAGATCTCTTGCTCGCGAAGTGAGAATCATACCCGTAGACACGGGTGGCACCAGGTGTGCATGGGGCTTTATCTTCCCCATCTTTTCTCACTGAAGTCCTCTTATGTCAAGGGACGAAAGCGGCGGAAGACGCGCTGGTCCAACATGCGCTCGCGCCACAAAAGGAAAGGCTCCGGGGAGGACGACAGCGGCGGCAGTGACAAAGACTCCAGCGCAGAAGACGACAGCGAGGAAGAGGAAGACGACAGCGACGAGGACTATAAGGTGGAGCGAGGACCAAGAAGGCCTAGAAGGCACCGCGAGCGCCGCTCATCCGACTCGGCCACCTCAACAGATGAGGACCTGCCGCCCAACGATGACCCCTGCAAGCATTGCGGCCTACCCAACCACCCCGAACTGGTTGGTTTAGAAATTTCTCACTATCTTACCGTATTTTCCTCACAATAAGATCCACTCGATTATATGGCACACCCCCCAAAAACAGTCGTTTGTCTTATATTTGTCATATACAGTGGTACCTCACTTTATGAAATGAACTGGTTTCAGCAGTAATGTTGTATAATGAAACCGTTATCAATCAAAACATGTTTACCGAATTGAAATTAAAACTAAGGGAAATACTGCGTTCCAAGGTCATCAAATGCAACCAAATCCCCATTAATCAACTAACTGCCCTGTTTGTTCACTAATGTTCAGTCAATGTTCGTTAATTTACCACGTAGTTTAAATAGAACAATAAGGCTACAGATATACCAAAGATTAAGTTACTGTACATAGCTTCACAAGAACAGTTCACAAAACAACAGCAAACAATTGGAAATGATAAAATGTAAAAAGTCAATTAAATGTCATTCACTTTGCACTCTTTTCCAAAAACTGACTGGAGCAGGATGTGTTAAAGAGGGTTGGTGAAGGGTGTAAGGCATTCAACGGGTGTGCTAAATGGAATGTGCAAATGTAGAGGATGGTATGAAGATGAGGTGGTACCAACAGTGATGTATGGCTCAGAGGCGTGGGTTTGAGAGTAAATAAGCATCATCGTTTAAATGTCTTTGAAATTAGATGTTTGCGTAGTATATGTGGAGTGATACGACCGGATAGGTTAAGGAATGAGGAAGTAAGGACAAGAGGTGGTGTGGCGGGAGCTTTCTAAGAGGGTTGATGAAAATGTTCTGGAATGGTTTAGTCGTATGAAAAGAATGAAAATGGCCGTTCAACTGAAAGAGTATGTTGTGTAGACCTGGTGGGAAATCAAATAAGGGGAAGGCCCAAATATGGTTGGTGAAACGTGCATTGGATGTGAGATCGGTTTATTTAATGGATGCAAGAGTTTGTGCAAGGGACAGATGTGAATGGCGAAGGATAGTTAAAAATGACTGATATTGACTCACATGATGCCAAGGGGGTAAACCATTGTATGCTGGCGAGCCTCTCTGCTGATGAAGAGTTGCATGGCATAGCAACTCACCAATTGTTGTGGGCTTTATGTTTGGTGTCAGGTTGGGAAGAGCGAATGGGAATGAATATTTGGTCAGTGTGTGTTCTTGACTCTAGCCACCTCCCACAAAGAGGATATGGCTTTGGGATATAGATAGATAGATAACAAGTCGATCTTTTTGCTAACATAATTATCAGACATTTACTCATCTTGCCAGAAACAAATTTTAGAGAATGGAGAAACAAAAAGTCGACCTGTTCGAAGCGCGCAACTTAAAAATCTTTTTTTTTCTTTTTATTAGGCACAGAACATGTATTTTGTCTCCCCACAATTATGCAGATATTTTGCAAAATAGTCTGCACGCCCGGGAACTCGAGAAATTTTGTATCAAAGTTGACCGATTTGGCTCATATCTTCTAGAGCTGTGATGTCATTGGATGAACACAAGCCGTTAAATTGGTAAATCCGAATAACCCAACACATGACGCAGCTCCGAAACAGAATGTGGTGAGCGGAAATTGCATTCAGCTCATTTTTGCCCGGAGAAATTGTAGACCTGTGAACGTTTAGTCCAAGTTGCGTGCTTCAACTTGTAAAAGCTGCGTGA
The DNA here is from genome assembly GCF_059441175.1 of Urocampus carinirostris. Classification (NCBI taxonomy): domain Eukaryota; kingdom Metazoa; phylum Chordata; class Actinopteri; order Syngnathiformes; family Syngnathidae; genus Urocampus; species Urocampus carinirostris. Next base: position 10,486,256 of record NC_142365.1, read on the forward strand.
GCTAAGTTTAGATGCTGTAACGGGTGTGTGTTCCTTTTTTGCTTTCGACAAATTTTAGGTAGGCAATTGTGTCTTTTCGTTTGTTTTTCACTGAGGTGTCTCGCGGTTGGTATAATATTGTAGCTCCCCGTTAGCATCAGGGCTGCCAAAGGCTTTGTTTGGTTTATTCTCAGCTGAATACTCATTTGTCGCCGTTGCAGTTTTTCATTGTTGGTTACCGATTAACCTGGCCGCTCATTGCGTGTTTTTGTTCTAACTTCACGTATTTCTGTTGAAGCTGCAGCCTTCTTTTGTTGATCGTTCTGGTTAACCCCCTTTAGCAGCCGGCTATCCTTCTGTGTCCATTGGTCAATTCCCAGTCGGGTTCGCGTTGTCGCTGTAACTCCTTTTCTCCGTTGTTGTTTGTCCTTTGTTGTACCACCACTATTGCATCCATCTGCGATGCAGCGCCTAGGCATTTTTGACAAAAACTACCAAAATTCGACTTAAAACATACGCAACTTCTTTGACTGATTAATACCAAGACCAATATGGTGACTGGCTTGCAAGGGGTGCCGGCGTTACTCTGATGACATCACAGCTCAGGAAGTCAAAGACGACACAGGCGGTCTTCAAAATGCAGAGTCCATTTTTGTATTTTGTGTCATCAGATCCTACTGTGTGATTCGTGCGACAGCGGCTACCACACTGCCTGCCTGAGGCCGCCGCTCATGATCATCCCCGACGGCGAGTGGTTTTGCCCGCCATGCCAACACGTACGTGTTACCAACATCACTGTGCCAGTTTGCCGCCTTTTATTCCAATAAACAGAGCGTGACAATCTTCCTCTCTAGAAAAAATTGTGTGACAAACTGGAAGAGCAGCTGCTCAACCTCGATGCCGCCTTGAAGAAAAAACAACGGGCGGAGAGAAGGTGACGCCCCCTTCTGGTCGTGTTTGCACTCAATGGTCGTTGGAGACTCACTATCTTTTCATTTTCTAGGAAGGAGCGTCTCATTTACGTTGGAATCAGCCTCGAAAATATCATCACTCCTTCAGTAAGGGCGCCCGCTGCTCCGTAGAGTAGGGGTCACCAACTGTCGCATGGCCCCCTAAGAACCACCTGAGTAGCCGGGTCTTTGTGATAATCTAGGAAATTTGATTTGTAACGGGCACAACGTTTTAGCGGTTGACGGAGCCTATTTAAACCCTACTTCCAATATTACAACCTGTTAATAACATAGTAATACCATAATTACAACACACAAGTCTGCTAAAAAAAATGAGGCTAACACTGCTCTCTGGTGGCTTTGCGATTGCCTTTCTCCTTCCCTCGTGATTAACGATAAATAGTTTGTATGTCATTGTCCTTTGAAGCATATTAAACTGGTAGCCCTTTATGTTAATCATTAACAAAAAAAAGTTGCTCACGGCTTCAAAAAGGTTGGTGACCCCTTTGGTACAGTCCAAAATGGCCTGATTATGATTTTTTGGGGGAATGGGGGTGTCAGGTCGAATTAGAAGAGGAGAAGCAGGAGGTGATTGTGAAGGAAAAGAAGGAGGGCAAACGGAATAAGAGCTGGGGGCGACGCTCCACCAGGGCCAAGAAGAACATCAGCTACCGATTCGACGAATTCGACGAGGCCATCGAGGAGGCCATCGAGGAAGATATCAAAGAAGCTGAAGGAGGAGGTAAGCTTTCCACTAAACGGTTGTCCAATCAAATTGAACAGAAAAATCTTGCCTTTACTGTCACTGGTAACAATGAAGTAAATGTAGGCACTAAAATATAAACATAATAAAAGGTTTCAACTAAAAATAGGGGAAAATATAATTTTAAAGCAACAGTGTGTAATATTTAACCCCTAAATGACGCTGTACCGTGGAGTACAACCAAAAACGAATGTAAAAAAGCACTAGGACAAATACGAACTACGGGGACTCAAAGTGACTAAACCACACACGTTTTTGTTTTTTTGAGGGCACAGAGCAGCAAGATGGCTTACAATAATGTCAGCTCCCTCTAAGTGAGCCTCGTGTTATGTAAAATAAGTACAAATTTCTCGACCGACAAGTATTTTAAAAAAAATGCTTGTTTACATGATAGTTCATGTATCTTTCCTTTTTTCCAAAATCAATATTATTATTATTATTTTTTTAATTATGCATTTTTTCACCACTATGAGGGGCTAAATAATTGACGAGGTACTTAAGCAATGTTTACAGGGTCGTAATGGTAAACTGGTCTAAGTTGTTAGCGCATCATAAACTAAAGCGATGAAATGAGTGCGGTTCTTGCTTCGAGCACGGATTGAATTGCCTTTATTGTCATTGATATCAACGTAGCGTTGATTTTGTTCGGACCGAGAGCGCACCGCTATCACGAGGGGCAGGTTGTATCTATGTGTACTAGATGGGCGGGACTGTCTTTGCGCCTGACTGTGATAGGCTGTTGTTTGTTGGGGTGGGCGTGGGCGCAGAAGTCAACATTTCCAGAGCAGAACAAACTGGGAAGCAATCGCTAACTTTTAGCGGCTCGTTACGTTGTTAAGAAATTCATAAACTAAAACGGACTCTGAGGAGAGTCCGAAGAACACAAAGAAACGAGGATCACCAGCGCGTACTCTGTGGATTGTCAATGCCTCCGGGAATCGACGTAGGCGGCGTCGAGAGAGAAAAAGCAATAGCAAGGCTAACAACTCTTAAACCAACCCTGTGGAGGCTGTATTTCACCAACGCATGATCCATTACCCATTAAATGGATGACCTGGAGCTACACCCGTGACTCTTGTATTTTAATCATCACGGAAACTTGGCTCAATTCAATACCCGATGCTAGCGTGCAGCTAGCCGGCCTCTCTCTCTATCGCTTTCTTGCACTGAAAGGAGAAGGCCCCCAATTTATTCTGTAATTCCCTTTTTTGTGTATTCATTTGTAGACTCATAGTTATTTTGTCGCAGTCGTATACTCTCAGTCGGTAATGACATCATCTCGAGGTAATATTAACCCTTTGGGGGCTTTTATGAAGATGTGACGCTATTTCGCGGATTTTCAATTTTCCCAGGTGGTTCTGGTCCCCACTAACCGCGATTTCCAAGGGATCTCTGTATTGCCATCTGCAGTTAAGGAGTGTAATTGACCCGGAGTTATTATTTTTTTCTTAGCATTATTTTGCCAAGGCAAAGGCCTGTGACCCGCTGAAAACAGGTCTGTGACCCACTATTGGGTGCCACCCACCCGTTAAGGAATGGGCAGCAGAGCAAATGGGTAGTGTGTCCAGGATGAGAGGTGTCCTTTACGATGCTGTTGGCAATGTTCTACTGACTTGGCAGACAGCAGCCGATAATTTCCTGTGCTGTGTCAATTACTCTATCATCAAAAGACTGAAAACATCTAAACATCTCTCGACAGGAGCCGGGCGCGGCAAAGACATGGCCAATATCACAGGTTCCAGAGGGAAGGACATGGCCACCATCATTCAATCGGAGGAAGGCAAGGAGAACGGTCAGCCTCCTCGGCAAAACGCCTCCAAAAAGAAGCGCAGGCGCCTCAACGACCTGGACAGCGACAGCACGGCAGACGAGGAAGAGAGCGAGGACGAATTCTGCCTCAGTGACAGGTGAATCACGCAAAAAAGTCGACTAGTCATCGGATATCAATCATTAAAGACTATCCCCGACTTACGAACGGGATAAGTAAGACAATCGTTAGTAAGTTGAATTTGTTTGTAAATTGTTTCAGTGTTATATTTTGTAGGTTTAAGGTCCATATAAGGATGTTTAAGGCTTGTATAAGTAACCTGTATTTTTTGTACTAAAAAAATTAACATTTCATTAAATATGCTCTATAAAGATAAAATAAGTTGGGTTGAACTTACTTTTGAAAGATGAGCTTCAACAGTTAGGCGACTTCCTCCTCCGTGGTAGAAAGTGGCCGAAAAAAAAACGATCCAACAATTTTCTCAACCGCATCAAGCTTTCTTATCCACTTTCATTTCAAAAGAAACGGCTCCCCTCTTCTTTACACTCTACACCAACCATATTAAATGGATGCATGAGATGTTAAATAATAAAAATGTCAAAGTTCTTCGTGCGCTGGAGATACAGTATCTAATGTTTCCACACGAACTAGGAAGAGGAAGCCGGATTTCTTCTTCGGGTTGGATGCCGGGTGACCCTTTACAGCGCCACACGCCGGTAGTGGTGGAAAGAAGCACTACAGTAATGACCTATACTCTGAAAAAGGTGCACACAATACCAAATATAACTTACAGCAATGTCCGGACATCTTTCCACCTCCCGAAAAAAACGTTTGTATGTACCGTTTAACGAAAATCGAATGGTCGTCTGTAGGGGAGCGTCTGTATTTAGTTGCAGTCCAGAAAATACAGCACACAACTTAAGACGCCAATTGGAGAAGATGACATTCTTGGCTGCCATCTTACTACTAAAGGAGCCTGAATGAGGATTTTGCCACGGTAGCTTGTCCAGGTAGTGCTTTTAACACTTAACGGCCAATTACCTTACCTTCCACTGCTAAACCCTGTATTTCATAATCGCTGAGTCCTATGATTCCGACCAATGTTCCCTGTAATTTTCCAGGGGTCTGAGCGTTCCCACAAAGTCGGTGAACAACGCTTGAAACAACAGTGAGCAACCATCATCCCAAGTGTGGCAAGATAAATAATTATCAAACATGTCCAAAACTTGACATCAAGTTACATTTTGCTGAGTTTCCGGCAATGCAAAATGATTTTTCTCTTTTGAATGAATTGACTCATGTACTATTGCAAAGGTTGTACGGCCTACAAACGTCGTTTGTTCTTACAATTCTTTCACAAGATATCCATTTCTTTTTATTTCCTGATAGATTTTGTCGCATAATATTAACATTTTTGGGGGCTTATTAAGTCGGTTGTAAGATACAGAACTGTACTTAATCACATTTTTTAGTGGAAGTACAATGTTGGCAACAAGATTCACTTTATATCATTGGAAATTATTTGAATGCAACACAAACTTTTTCTTCCTTTTTCCGTGTTTTCTTTCTACTTTTTTTTTAAATTCCTTTAAAATAAACTTTTTACTTTTTGTTCTCTATTTACTTTTTTCCTACATTTCTTTTTTTTTTTCTGGCTTTTTTCTAAATTTTTCCTTCTTTTTTCTCTTCCTTTTGTTTATTTTTTCCTCAGCTTTTCACTACTTTTTCATTTTGGTATTTTTTTCTTTTTTGTTCTATTGCCCCCTTCCTTTAAGTCATTTTGTTCATAATTTTACATAATATTTGGTCATGTTGGGATTAAAGAAGCAAAAACAACCCGAAGAGCCGTTTAGGACCCGAAAGAGCCGGTTCCTTTAAGTGAGCCGAGCCGAAGAAGCCGGTTCCCCGACAAACTCTACTAACTTTACTCAACTTCGTTCTCCTTCGACTCGACTCCAAAATACCGCATTTAGGACACAGCATCAGGGGAACCCGTGTATTTTTACCTTCATGCACTGTAACTTTGACTTGAGTCCCTTCTTAATTAGTAATTTTGAGCCCTCATTTTTGTGCGCTGGCTAGATTTTCTTGTGCGCTGAGAATGTGCAAGCAGCTTAGAGGGAACACTGATTCCGACATCTTTAACTATTTTACCCACGGTCTCCTTCTCTAGTCACTCAAGTGACTTGGCTACAGGCTCCAGATCACCGCTCACTCCTTTGATTCAGTAAATCTTTTACTGGCCTGTTTAGTAGTTATTCACCTACTCCAGTACGCATACTTGATGTTGACGCCGTCATTTCATGTAGAGATTCCTCACTGTGTCAGAAAACGTGTTTGGGACATTAGTCAACAATGAGATTCATTGTCGACTATTTCTGTGATTTATTCAAGTGAACGAAGTCCACTTCTAGTTGCAGGCTTACCTAACTATCCCAATTTCTTACCTTGCGTCCTACTGCTCCAGCTCGGAAGAGGACTTTGTGGCGTCAGACAACGAAACAGCCGCCGAGACGGACTCGGACGGCGGAAAACGACGCCCGTCCAAGTCGCGCGGCAGGAAGTCGCCTCACCGAAGGCGCAGCTCCCGGAAGAGGCGGAGACCCAAAGGTTACTCGGATGACGAGGAATTAGAGACGGACGAGGACGAAGAGGATGACGACATTGGTATTTAGCCCCGCTTCCATTCTGTTATCCACGTTTTGACAAAAAATGTGTTTTGTTTTTGTTATTTGTCACTCACAACCACACAATGAAGTCAAAATCAAGGTATAAAGTGTTAGGTAGCTCTTATTACAAGCTTTATTCGTTCCAGGATCCTGCTTGCAGCTCGAATTGCTCGTGTAACAAGCGAATTTTCCCAATATGGAATAATTCAAAACGAGTTAGTCCGCTCTCGTCGTCCTAAAAGCATACAAGTAAACAGCTATAAACAGGGTTGGTACGGGTGCTCGAAATACTTGAAAATGCTTGAATTTTAATGTTGTGTTTTCAAGGATTGAAAATACTTGGTTTTGGGTGAAATGCTTGTAAATGCTTGAAATTGTTGCCATGTTTCTCAACAAGTCTGCCTAAAAATCATGCCAACACTGCTCTCTGGTGGCTTTGTTTTTCCATTGCGTTTCTTTTTTCTACATGATTAACTGCAGCTGACATTAGTTTGTTTGCCATTGTCGAATGAAGTGTCATCGCCCCTGATAGGTCACGCCCAAGAGGGGAGGTGCATGCTACATATAAACAGGACCCCATGAAATGTGTATTAGTGCAAGGATTACATATCAATAATGGCATTTATTATGTGCCCTGCAAAAAAATAAGTTAGTGTTTCCCAGTGGTAAATTGTAGTGGGAGATTTCCCAGAGTGAACACACTATTTTAATTTACGGTACCAGAAACAAATGTTAGAGACTGGAGGAAATAGAAAGTTGTACAGACGATTGTAAAAAAGTGCAATAAAGCACGACGAGGGAAACAACTCTTGAAATAAATACAGTAAATGGTGCATTTTATGTTGGTATTGTATGCATAGTTGTAACTAAGTGATTTCAATCACGTGTGTTCAACAACGTTAGTCGCATAGAGCTAGGAAAGTCGGGACAAAATTTTAATCCAAAAATTGCACGTTAACACATATAAATATGGTATTTCCTTGAAACCCTTCTAACGTTTTTAGGCCCTGGCCCATTTCCTTGCCTATAAAAAAGGAGGATTTGCAATAATTAATAAGGGGAGTAATGGGTGGAGGTTGATAAGTATGAGATCAAGAGACTTTTAATGATACATAGGCACTTACAGTACACTTAAAATTAAAGTTACTGTAACTTTGACTGAACGTACAGTAAACGTTTTTGCAGCACAATTTTTCATATTTATATCCGTTGTAGTTTGCATGCCCAAACTGGATGAGTTGATGCTGTCAGTGAGCAGTCATGAGCAGTGAGCAGTCTCTAGTGATAGCCCCTGGGACTGCTATGGACTGGATTTTCGAGCCGGGTTCGGGCTTAAAATGTCTATCATTAAGTCGGGCCGGTCTGGCTTTTTTTTTTCCTCTCTTTGTGAAGGATCTACGCAGCATGCACTTTTACTCAAGTAATTATTTAGATAAAGAAAATTATTACCAAACTATTAATTTAACTCCCAATCACTAAATCATTGTTGGGGTAAAAGATTTCCTCCTTCCACCTCCCTCACGTCAGACGTCATTTCTGCTTCTTGCCTATAGCTTATAAGCTTCACAAACTTTCTGCTTTTTGGCCAAATCTTTCACTATTTGCAGTTCGTAATCTGCGGAACTTAATTTTCTTTTCTGTGCCATTATGTTCAGTATCACCGTTCATTTAGGCGCTGCACTTGCTACACACACTGAAGTGCGCGCGGTTTACTGAGACAAGAAATTAAAGCTTGGGGTTATTTCGGGTTTGTTTATCAAATCAAGTTAATTAGTCGCGTTTAGGCGGGTTCGGGTTTATATACCCGCTACTCGGGTCAAGTCAGGCTGAATATTTTAGACCCGATCTTACTTCTAACATAGGTTCTATTTTTGCATAATTCTCCTTATAAGTGATTTTGTTTTTACTCTCTGTGTCTATTCATATTTGTATTTTGTCTACTTATCTGACTATTAGCAGCCAAAATGGAGGAACCTGTCTTGTGGATAATGGTTATTTATTTTGTGTGTGGGCAGTGAGCGAAGGCTCCAGCGGTTACAGCGACAGCGACCTGGATGTGAGCCGGAGGCGCTCGCGCCGAAGTCACAAGTCTGAGGTCAACTACCACGAGACGTCGGAATCTGAAGGATCCCAGTCCGGAACCAACCGCGAAAAAAGAAAACGACTGCGGCGCCCGAGAAGCTCGGAAAGCGAAGGTAAAAGTTGATCGTCCTTTATTTGTGCGATTACAGTAATCCCTCGCTGTATCGCGATTTACTTTGTGAGGTTTCGCTGCTTTGCGGATTTTCATTCATTCTGATTGGCTAAACGGTTGACCTGCTCCTTTTAGCCTGTGTGTGCCTCTGTGCCAAGAATGTGTGGTCTACAACATTGTACACGAATATAAAACAGCTCGATGAACCTACATTACATTACGTGCGTCAAACTTTTTCAATTTTGAATATATCTAAAAGCCAATGATGTTAAAAACGTTCTGGACTGACAAAAGCACCGAAAGGCAGAGGAAGACGCTTTCTACTGCCAACAAATTTGCACTTCTCAACATGCCAAAGGTAAAAGCAATAACGTCCACATGATGTCAAACAAATATTTTTGAATTCATTTTTTATACAGCCTGCCAAACAAAACAGGCAAAAACATCATGATAATATATCATCACACGAGTAACATAACTAGTGCATAACTTTTTGAGTCAAACTGAGATTTTTGCCTAAATCAGGCTCCCATAGAAAGCTGCTTTATCTTCATAAGCGCCCAAGTCAGTCAACCAATCATTCCAGATAACCAATAGTGCAATATAGTAGCAATGTTATTCTTAAAATGATAATTTGACAGCACAGAAGTAATTTGTGAAAAAATAAGGTTTATAAAGTACAATACTTATATTCGTTGTTTGGAATGTTCTTTTCACGCTCTTTTTTTCTTCCAATAATGTCCTCTTGAGGGCGACAAAATATCATCTGAAGCAAAGTGGAGAGTGTCCTGAATCAATAGTACATAACTATAGTGGCATATATTTTGATATTTAGAATATTAGACCACAGAAGTTATTCTGTAAAGAAAAAAACACGTTTATAAATCACAATACTTTTATTTGAGCTGGTAAATTGGGTTTGTTCTTTGGTTTCAATAGATAATAAAGTATTAAATGAATGCATTTCTACTTTGCCTTTTTAGAACACAACCCCTGTGAAAAACGAGGGATTACTGTATTACTGAAGCACCAAATATTGGGCACTGACAAAATGTGCGCACTTTCAGTTTAGCAGAGAGACTCTTTAGCCAATCAGAATGCAAGAGTGAGGGAAAGCGTGAGGGTTCACTGCATTTTATTTTTCTGCCTCACATTTCAGAGGACCCAGGCTTATTCTAATGCCTGTGTGGGTTTCCTCCGGGCTCTCTGGTTTCCTCCCACATTCCAAAAACATGCATGTAAAGTTAATTGGCCCGTTCAAAATTGTCCCTAGGTGTGAATGAGCGAGTGAGTTGTCTGTCTCTGTGCCCTGACAACCAGTTCAGGGTGTCCACTGCCGGAAGATAGCTGTGATGGGCTCCAGCACGCCCTCGACCCTACTGAGGATAAGCGGTGCAGAGAATGGATGGATTTTTCAGTTTCGGCCAAAATCTTTGGTTTCCAATAAAAATATAGAATTCGTACAGATGATTGGAATCCTTAAGATGCTTGAATTTTTATGTTGTGTTTTCAAGAATTGAAAAGTGCTTGAATTTAGTGTGAAGTCCTTGTAAATGCTTGACATTGTTGACATGTTTCTTATGAAGTTGGTTTAAAAATTTACGACAACACGCCTTCACTTGTGGTTTCGGTTTGCCATTGCATTTCTTCCCTGGTGATTAACGGCAGCTGGTATCAGTTTTTATGGGATTGTCATGTGAAGCATCATTGCCCCCTACCGGTTGCGCACAAGACAAGTACATACTTCACCTAAACAGGAGCCTTATGAAATGTGTATAAGGGCAATGATTATGTGTCAATTAAGGACATTTATTATGGGCTAAGGGCAGTACGGCGGCGCAGTGGTTAGCGTTCTGAGGTCATGAGATCGAACCTCTTGTGTGGAGTTTGCATGTTCTGCCCGTTCTTGCGTGGGTTTCTTCGGGCACTCCGGTTTCCTCCCATATCCCAAAAACATGCATTTCAGGTTAATTGGCCGGTCCATATTGTCCCTAGGTGACAATGAGCGATTGAATTGTCTGTCTCTGTGTGCCCTACGACTGACTGGCAACTAGTTCAGGGTGTCCCCTGCCCACTGCCTGAAGATAGATGGGATGGGCTCCAGCACCCCCGCGACCCTCCTGAGGATAAGCGGTGCAGATAATGGATGGATGGATATTATGGGCCATGCAAAAAAAATAAGGTGGCGTTTTCCAGTGGTAAATTGTAATTGCAAACGAATTGTCTGGATCCACAAATATATTTGCGTTTTACTCAAGATTTAAAAATCGGAATATCGTGAAAATCCTATTTGCGGTCCGCAGATATATTTGTGGATCTGCAAAATGTATGTCTCACATTGGATTTCCTCTTTTAATGGTACTGGAGAGATGTGAAAATTGGCTTTGGCAGCCCTTAAAAGGTGCTTGAATTTGGCCATGTAACATATATGCAAGATTTTTGTAAAAGAAATACTAACAACTTCATCTCAACCTGAACTCGTCCCACAGCGAGCTTCTCCGGAGACTCCGAAGACGCTTCCAGGGACCGTCCATCCAGACGGCGCTTGGACTCCTCGGAGGAAGATGGCCAAAAGGAATCGTCCAAGCAGCACCGCCGTCGACTGGCCCTGAAACGCCGCCGAGCGTCCGAAGAGGAAGAAGACTCTGAGGACGATTCGGACGAATCCTCAGAGGAAGACCGTCCCGTCCGGAAAAGAATCAACCGCATCGACTCGGACGAAGACGAGGAGGAAGTCGAAACAAAGGAGAAAAAGGCAGAGGACAAAAAAGCTCCGGAGGACGAGATTTCCGAGGACACGAAAGATCCGGAAGAGAAGAGAATTTCCCGGGACGAGAAAGCTCCGGAAGAGAAGATTCCCGAGGACAAAATAGCTCCGGAAGAGAAGATTCCCGAGGACAAAATAACTCCGGAAGAAAAGAAGATTTCCGAGGACACGAAAACTCCGGAAGAGAAGAAGATTTCCGAGGACACGAAAACTCCCGAAGAGAAGCGGATTTCCGAGGAAAAACCCGCCGAGGACGCCAAGGGAAGCCAGCCGTCGGACTGCAAAGACGGACAACTGGCCAAGGAGGACGAAGACGAAGACGACCTGCTGGGGGTCACGGACCTCGTAGATTACGTCTGCAATAACGAAGAATTGTAAAAAAAGGAAAAAAAATGGTGTACGGTCTCATTTTTGTGCTATGGTATTTTTATATTCCTCGTTATTATCGTACCCTCATGTTAACGTGTAAAGAAAATGTCCACGTGGTCCAGGCCGGAAAAAAATACACTATTTCCTACTTTTGATACGCTAATATTATAAAAGGTGTCATGCTTATTTGTGAAGGTGTGAATGTATACATGAACTGATAGAGAACTAGTTTTGTTTTTGTATATTGTACACAAAATTTTAACTGCCATCCGATGTCTGTGATATTTCCTAGGGGTCAAATCAAAAATAATAAGAAACCTCACTACAGTGATAGTCTTGTCATATTCTTTTTACAATATATACGTTTTTCTATACCGCGGAAATCCAGCTCGCGTTTTTCCCGGATCATCTACAGTGGTTTGCGAAACTATTTGGCCCCCTTGAACTTTGCCACATTTCAGACTTCAAACTTCAAGATATGAAACTGTAATTTCTCGTAAAGCATCAACAATAGGTGGGACACAATCATGAATTGGAACACACTTTATTGGATATTATAAACTTTTTTAACAAATAAAAAACAAAAAAGTGGGTGTGCAAAATGATTCAGCCCCTTTACTTTCAGTGCAGCAAACTCTGTCCAGAAGTTCAGTGAGGATCGCTGAATGATTCAATGCTAATCTAAATGACTAACAATGATAAATGGAATCCACCTGTGTGTAATCAAGTCTCTGTATAAATGCACCTGCTCTGTGACAGTCTCAGAGGTCTGTTTAAAGGTCAGAGAGCATCATGAAGAATGAGGAACACACCCGGCAGGTCCGAGATACTGTTGTGGGGAAGTTTGAAGCTGGATATGGATACAAAAAGATTTCCCAAGCTTTGAACATCCCAATGAGCACTGTGCAAGCAATAATATTGAAATGGAAGGAGTATCGGACCGCTGCAAATCTACCAAGATCGGGCCGTCCCCCTAAACTTTCAGCTCATATAAGGAGAAAACTGATCAGTGATGCAGCCAAGAGGCCCATGATCACTCTGGATGAACTGCAGAGGTCTACGGCTGAGGTGGGAGAATCTGTCCATAGGACAACAATGAGTCGTTTACTGCACAAATCTGGCCTTTATGGAAGAGTGGTAAGAAGGAAGCCATTTCTTAAAGATATCCATAAAAAGTGTTGTTTAAAGTGTGCCACAAGCCACCTGGGAGACACACCAAACAAGTGGAAGAAGGTACTCTTGTCAGATGAGACCAAAATTGATTTTTTTTGCAACAATGCGAGACGTTATGTTTGGTGTAAAAGCAGCACAGCTCTTTACCCTCAACACACAATCCCCACTGTCAAACATGGTGGAGCCAAATACAGAACCATTCTGGAAGAAAACCTGACGGAGTCCGCAAAAGACCTGAGACTGGGACGGAGTTTTGTCTTCCAATAAGACAATGATCCGAAATATAAATCAAAAGCTACAATGAAATGGTTCACCAGAAAAAACATATCAAGGTGTCAGAATGGCCAAGTCAAAGTCCAGACCTCAATCCAATTGAGAATCTGTTGAAAGAACTGAAAACTGCTGTTCACAAACGCTTTCCATCCAACCTCACTGAGCTCGAGCTGTTTTGCAAGGAGGAATGGGCCAAAATATCAGTTTCTCTACAAAGTATTAACTCAATGGGGCTGAATGATTTTTTTATTTGTTAAAAGTTTAAAATATCCAATAAAGTGTGTTCCACTTCATGATTGTGTCCCACTTATTGTTGATGCTTACAGTTTTATATCTTTATGTTTGAAGTCTGAAATGTGGCAAAAGCTCACAAAGTTAGAGGGGGGCAAATAGTTTCGCAAGCCACTGTAAAAGCCTCAAAAGCTACCAACTCCTCATTTGCAATATTCTTCTTCTTAAATCTTATCCGTCTCGTCTTAGACCAATAAGCAAGTTCTCATGAGACTGTGGGTAATGTCTTCCTTTTTGAAGGAGTTTTAAATATGTAAATAAGAGTACACGGTTTCAAAACTGCGGGGGGCTCGACGAAAGATTTTCCTTGCGGGTCGGTGAGAGGGTCTCTGCGATTATTATTATCATCACGACACGCTGTGTTCCAGAGAAAATTGGATTCCTACCCATTCGGAAAGTATTGCATGGGAATACCGTTCATGAAAAAGACGAGTGGTTTTCTTTTCAATGAATGTGAGAGCTCCTAAATCCTGTATAGAACCAAGCTGAATACCGCCGCCCCCTTTTGGTCATGTTTTTTCTTAAGATCTTGTACATTTGTCATAATAAAAATGCTTTTAGTCTGATTTTTTTACATTCTTATTATTTAGGGTCACTTTATATTTAAGTAGTGAATAATGTTAAAAAATTGGGCAATCACCAACCTTTCCTAAGCATCACTTTTTGCTGCTTATTAGAGAAAAGGGCACTGTTTGTTATGCATTTCTATAAGTAACTTGTACTACTTAATGTGTTGTTACTATGTTATTACTAGGTGTATTATTGGAAGTAGAAAGAAGAGAAAGACAGAGGATGAAAGACAGAAAGGGAAACAGAAAGAAAAAGAGAAAGAAAGCAAGAAGGAAAGAGTGAAGGAAGAAGGACAATAACAAATAAAAAGTGAGAAAGGGAGAAAAAAAAGGAATGAAGGAAGGTAGGATAGAAGGAAAGTGTGAAAGAAGGAAGAAAAAAAGAAGGGAATAAAGATAAGTGAAAAGGAAGTAGGCTTAATTTGACTCAGTCAATGGCTAAAAAAACAGAAAAACATTTTACCCGAAAATCACAATGACACAGCACTGCTGGGGTATTTTATATTGAAGGATTTTACACATTTGACTATAAAGGATTTGTACAATCAAATACAAATTATATTTAAATGCAAAAGATATTCACTGGCTGAGCTGTGGGGCGAGGTCAATGTAACCTAGTTGCGAATGACGTTTACAGGAACAGCGGGGGAATCGGGACAAAGGGCTCATAAGATAATCAGCACTTCTCGACGCAGAGGGGCCCTGGATGTTTTGACCATTTCAGACATCAAGGCGAGAGGCCTTTCCTGGCATGCCCATGGGAGGAGCCAGCACACCAGCTTGCGGAGAGATGTGGGTCGAGAAGGAAAGAAAGGCAGAACATTGAGAGAGGAGGCTTGACGGAGACTCGAACGACACTAATTCGACGGAGTTCACTTAGTTTAATTATTTAAGGGCTTAAATCTGCCCTCGTGTGAAAATGTCGGCTATTCTTGTCCATCTTTTCCCATCAAGAAACGAGCGTGCATTCTTAGGAGAATGCAGGTTGTGTTGTGGTTAATGGAGTCATATAACTAATTCGAACAATTCTGTTAACGGTACACATTTTAATATTTAATTCCTAACAATATGGATGGGAGAATATCCCCATGAGGAGAAATTCAGCATCCTCGTACTCTGGAGTGCCCCTTGTGCTGGCCATCTTACATTTAGAAACCAACTTAATTCTCCCATTCTCACAGCTGTAGCATCGTGTTCCCATACTAATTGAATGTTTTTTTTTCTTTTAAAAATGCATTGCGTGTGGCTAACAGTCTGAAAATTACGGTACCTTAAAAACTGCAATAAACTGTCAATTAGGGTCTCCAACATCCAATTTTTTAAACTACTGAGACGTAAAATTGACATTTTTTTGACCTATTTACACAAAAATGTGGCCAGTTTCTAGCTTTGTCGTTAATGTTGGGATTTAACTATCAAAATGTACCGTTTACCAAATTGTTCAAATTAGTTATCTGACTCAATTAACCAAAGACGACCTACTTTCATCTAACAATTATGCGGGCTTGTTTCTTGAGAGAAAATGACCAGGAGCCGGTATTTCCACACGGGGGCGGATGTTTATTATTCCCAAAAACAGATCTAAGTGTAAACAGGAGACGGCCCCCAGCCAAGTTGCCCCAGATCATTTATACATTTCAACAAACAAAGCAAAGACATCCCACTATTCTCCAATTGACTATGTGTCTGCAGCAATCGTTAGCTTTCTCTTATTGGTTAACTTCTCCCCGCAAGATGGCGTCATGGGCGTGCAAAGCAGTTGTCTGCGCTTAACAATCCCACAATACAGCGCCTTGATGTCTGGATCATTCTGCGTCAGCACACTCACGGGTCCTGTTATCAAAAGCACTAAACAAAAAATTTTGCATTTCACACAGAAAGACCTTTTATTGTACATTGAACTAAAGCACAGTCAGTGAGTATCTTTATTGCATTAAACTGAATACGTGTAACTTGTAGTCAATCGTGTAAGATCCTTTATAGTCAAATGTATAAAACCATTTACTAACTAGAACACATTTCCATAAACCAGGGATATCAAACTCAGTTTGGCTCTGGGGCCGCATCCAGACTTTCTGTTCTCAGGCCTGATCTATAAAAGAATTTCAACTTAAAATCGTTAGCTTACTACAGTTTTTCAGTATTGTACTTTATCATTCAGCCTACTGTACATGTTTTAATCATTGCAAGTGTTTTTTTTTCCTGAAGCATAACAGATTTATTCACAAATAGGGAAGAAATGACTCATGTTTGACATCGAATTTTTGAAACTGGTTTATTTTAACAGTTGAGTGAATGCAGTTTTACACCTGAACCAACACACCACGCTGAGATATTCACGTGGGAGGGAGCTATAGAAAAAATAATATTTTTTTGCCTTAATTGTCATACTAGGGGGGATGTTGTTCATCTTATAAATTCTCCATTTCACTTAACTGACTTCAGCACATATTTAAGCAACAAACACAATTTTTATTCGCTGAAAAGCAGTTTCGTTCTCCCACAAGCATATTTTTTAGCGATCTTAGAATCGGGAAACATTCTCCTGAATAGCGGTCCTATGTGGTCGGCCATAGCGATTGGAACAGCATGTTCAATGACCGCAGTAAATAACACTTCAGCATTTATGACGTCCAAAGAATCGGTAGGGGTGACCAAAAAAAGTGGAGATTTTGCCGCTGGACTTACTGTCTTTTGCACTTGATTTGCGTTTTTTCGTTTCCACGTGGTCTTTAACGTCGCTAATTCCTACATGACCCACAGAAAAGTCTTGTCTACACAGTGTGCAGTTTAATTTTCACCTTTTATCCATCTGATAATTACTCCAGGGAAAGCTTTGGAATACAGTGGAACCTCGGTTTTCGAACGCCTCTCGGTTCGAACAAATCAGAGTCCGACCAAAAATTTCGAGAAATTCTTGCTTCGCTGTTCGGTCAAAAAATCGGAGTTCGGATCCGGTAATGCGTGACTGCGTACGCTAGGGTGCCATGCTGAGCGGAGTACGGGTGTAGTTATCGCGTGCGGACGTGCTTCGTTTTGCTTTCGCTTTTAATATAGGTGTACCAAGTGTTTTAGCCCCTAATTATGCCTCCGAAGAAAGTCAGTGCAAGCAGCAAAGTTGCTACAGGTGAAAAAAGAAAAGTAGTGCGTACAACTATTGAATTTAAGAAAGAAATAATAGCAAAATATGAAGGAGGTGTGCGAGTGATCCTCTCCCCACCGTCCACCTGCGCCTTCTGCTGACAACCACAAAGGTAAGAAATCCTACTCATAATTCTTTTCTTTATCCTTTTTTTTTTAATTTTTACACGTTCATGTTAGCGTAATTTTTCGTACGGAAGATTACGATAACGCGAACGTACGATTAGCCTGGGTTAGCTTTATGTTTACGTTAAAAATTCAAGGTAAACATTCAGGGTGTTGGAACGGAGCCCAACATTCAGGGTGTTGGAACGGAGTCCCCTTTCCAATGAACCGCTCACCACTTGTTGTGGAGACCCGGGTGCTAAATGACTTGTAAACGACCTGATTTTTTTATTTTTACACCTTCATGTTAGCGTAATCTTTCGTACGGAAGATTACGATAACGCAAACGTACGATTAGCCAGGGTTAGCTTTATGTTTACGTTAAACATTCAAGGTAAATATTCAGGGTGTTGGAACGGATTAAAACGATTTACATTATTTTTAATGGGAAAAATGATTTCGGTGATTGAACAAATCGGTTTTCGAACAGGGTTCTGGAACAGATTATGGTCGAGAACAGAGGTTCCACTGTATTCTTCACGAAAGCACTGTCATTTTCGTTTCGGTTTCACAATTTTCTGCACTTCTCCGGTAGACTCCATGACTTGCAGTGCTGATATAGCCGTTGTTTGAAATGGTACTTTGTCTCCATCTTGCTATGGAATGTTTTTACGATTTTTCTTTTTTTTTTAAAGGGAAAACCGTAGTTCATGTGACCCAACCGTAACACCGTAGTGGGTTAAAGAAAACCGTACTCATTACGGCAAAACCGGAGTACTTGGCAGGTATTTGAACACTCGAAACCTGTCGGATGACAAAAGCGCTAACGGTAGCCTAGCGCGATTTAAGCTTGCGGGTGACGTTTCTTCCAGTGTTTTTTTTCCCCGAGAGGAAGGGGAAGATTTTTTCCAAGAAGAGGACGCAGCTGGCGGCGCCTGGGGGCCAAAACAGAAATGCTAAGACCAATCGAGAAACGTCAACAAAGTGTTAGCTTAACGTACCTGCGGCGGGACCTAGCCAGTAAATGAAGCAGTACTCGAGGTAGGTGTGGCCGCTGCAGGGGAAGTTGACGGAGAAGGCCAGGACGGGGTTAAACATGGCCCCTGAAATGCCGCCGGCTAAAAAACAAACACAGCTTTAAAGTGATTACCCCGCTGCAAAATGTTACCTCATAAAAGTGTACGAAACCAAGAGTACCTGCTGTGTACAGTGCCTTGCAAAAGTATCGCCCCCCCCACCCTAAAACCTTTTGACATTTTGCCATATTTTCAGGGTTGGGTAGGGTTACTTAAACTGGATTACTCCAATGCCAAATATGCAAATAAAAGACAAAAGAAACTAAATATGAATAAAATGATGACTCACAACACGTGGTAAGCTTTCTCTCCTGGCTTTGTTCTCTTTGATCTCCGGCAAAACGAACATAAAATGCGACAGAAACAAAATAAAAATAAATCTGAACAGCTTGCCAACATCATTTTTGCCGTTCCATGTATTCCGTTACTCCCCAAGCCTGCACAAAATTGAGTCATTTCATTCATATTTAGTTTCTTTTGTCTTTTATTAGCATATTTGGTATTGGAGTAATCCAAAAGTCATTGAAAGTAATCCAGTTAGGGTAACCCTTCCCAACTCTGCTGATATTTCAAGCTTCAGACTTAAAAAAAAACTCAAAATGTTTTCCGAGAATCAACATTTTATCTTGCGCTAACAAAAAAAGAAAAGAAAAGTAGGCGTTGCAAAAATCTTGGCTCCTTTGTACGAGTCTTTTCAGGTTTGTCTCTGAAAGTTTGTCTCCACCTCCTTCACATCGGATGTCATTTCTGCTTCTTGCCAATAGCTTACAAGCTTTACAAACCTTCTTTGTGCTTTTCAGCGAAATCCTTCACTATTTGCATCTTGTAATCTGCAGAATTTGATTTTCTTTCCGGTGCCATTTCATTCAGTTTTACTTTCGCTTCCTTTCGCTGCACATCGCTGAAATACGCACAGCCGAAGTAAAGCTTTGTGATTATTTCGGGCTCTGTTATCAAATCAAGTTAATCCGTCGGGTTTGGGTTTATATACCCGCGACTCAGGTCAGGTCTGGATGAATTTTTTTTAGGCCCGATCTTACCTATTAATGGTGATAGAAACAAACTTCTTGACGGAACTGAAATGCATGAGTAATTAGAATCTTGAGGAAAGAAAGAAGGATGGATTTTGTGCACGGATAAAAAATATTTCTAGTGACCTAAATATTATTATTTTCCTAACAATATTGCCATTTTATTAGGTAGTTATTGTTTGAGTTGCAGCTGCAGTAAATGTTTTACAGCCATGAAATAGTTTTTGAGGGATGAATTGATTCGGACGTAGCGCTACTGAAGGCCTAGGTGTGAAATGCACAGCTTGCCACTGAGGAATTGTGACGGGCGATTTTAGGTTCAGAGCTTAGAGGTTGCCGAGCACCCAGAGTGTCTGACTTGTTAAAAGTTTTTTTTTTTTCATTTCCATTAAAATGATATAACATGTAAAATTTAATGATAGTAACATTTTAAATGTAATATTTTGGTTTTAAAATGCTGTTTCTAATCGATTGAATGTTCGTTTTAAGGCCATTTTTATTAATTAAATGTTACTTTTTTTTTTTATAAATTTCTGGCGCTCTTGGGCTTCCATGATAACATACTCTCAATGTATTACATCGGAGTTTCCACAGACTCTGCCGCTATGCCGCAAGTGACACCAGCCGAGCAAAAGAGGAGCGGGGAGAGTCTTTATAGGAATCAAATGGACTAATCATTTCAAGGAGGACGAGTATTTCCGACACTGCGTTATTTTTTTGTTCTCAATATATGTTAGTGTTTTACGTTATATTCAAGCCTACAGTGTTCTTTCAAATAGAGAGTTTTTAAAATGCTAACATTTAGCGGGTGCTCGGGTTGATTTTGGAGGTGTTTGAGCACCCCCCAAAAACGGGCTGGTTACGCCCAAGAGTTGTAATAACAATCCATACCTTTCAACCTGTACGTTTTTGCCGTACAAAGTATGTTTATCATGCATTTTAAGACGTGTACGACGTACGAGAAAATCTGTGCGGAAAAACGCAAATTTGTCAATGATGGGTACCATCCGGTATACACCGATTATCACGAAATTGAAAATCGATCAAGTCAAACGCGTTCGTCGCGGTAGCCTCTATCTCGGTGTTGTTTGTTTTCGTTGCAAACGAAGCGAGCGGTTTGATGCTACTGTGCGCATGCATCTGCCACCTCAGATTTCATGTGGTAGTTATGTAGTGAAAGGAAGTCCGTCTCTTTTGGAGAATCTGATTTTTCGGCTCAACTCATTAAAGAGAGCCGGTTCTCAAACGGCTACTTGCATTGATGCATTATATTACGAACAGGGTTGGGTAGGGTTACTTTAACTGGATTACTTTCAATTACTTTTGGATTACTTCAATACCAAATATGCTAATAAAAGACAAAAGAAACTAAATATGAATAAAATGATGACTCACAACACGTGGTAAGCTTTCTCTCCTGGCTTTGATCTCTGGCAAAACTAACATAAAATGCGACAAACAAAATGAAAATAAATCCAAACAGCTCGCCAACATCATTTTTGCCGTTCCATGTATTCCGTTACTCCTCAAGCCTGCACAAAATGTAGTAATTTTATTCATATTTAGTTTCTTTTGTCTTTTTTCTAGCATATTTGGTATTGGAGTAATCCAAAAGTAATTGAAAGTAGTCCAGTTAAAGTAAACCTACCCAACCCAAAATACGAATTATTATGTTGTATAAAGTTAAGAAAAAAAGGAAGTATAAAAGGAGAAAATGAAAAAAAAAACAGCCTTGTGGTTATCCCTTTAATCAGTATATTACCAACAATAATTTAATACAGAAAATGAATTCATAACTTGAATAAGAAAATTCTACTTAATTCTATTTGCATGTATTTTTTCCTTCTACAGTGAACGTCTAAGCGACTTCATTTTTGAATTTTTTTTTGTAATAAACCTCATTCATGTCGAGCAACTCAGTATCTCATAACAAAATGTTAATTAACAATATATATGATATAACAAAACACATGTATAATATAACATGTTAAACGACATAAATAAACACGTTTGAAAAAAAATGGTGTAAGATTATTTTGTATTTTGTAAGGGAAAATACGACAGTTTGAAAGGGCATGGAGCCCTGGAGCTCGACAGGTAAGCATTTACAAAACTCGCTGCGATAACGCGTTAATTGCATACTAAGATGGCGACCAAAACTCACCTGCGTACACTAAAACGGTAATGAGCGCAGCAAAAAGCGGGACGCGCAGTTTGCCGTCCACTTTGTGCATATTTAGCGCCGCCGCCTGGAGGACGAAAACGGATCCGAGTTCCACGGCGGCGGCCTCCAGCACGGTTCCGCCGAGCGGATCGAAACACCTGAAACCGAAGCGCCGGTGCCGAACGTGGTGCTCCGCCAAGCCCAGCGACCACACCGAAGCGGCGGCGCCGCGCGCGGCCAACCCGGCACCGAACTGCCCGGCTATCAGCACCAAAGCCGACCAAACTCCGCAGCTCCCCCGCGCGGCGCGCTCCAGCACGCCGCAAGGACTGCACGAAGCTCCGCGGAAAGACAGCAAATGGAGCACCGTGACGGCGTAACCGAGCGTCAGGCCGTAAGCCGGCTGCAGTGGCACCGAGTCGCCGAGGAGTTTCAGTTCGTGCGTGCACACGCACAGCTGGAACGTGGAAGCCAGCTCCAGGGCCAGAAGAGCGCCGGTGCCTCGGAGGTAGACGGCGGCCGCGCGTCGGAGCAGCTCGCTGAGGAGAACCGCGGCCGCCACCGCCGCCACCGACACCCACACGTCGTCCATAGCCGCCGACGGTGGTCAGCTCGTGGGATCCCTCATCGAGGAGCCGCAGAAAAACTTAGAAGAGCGTCCTCCAACGCATGGCAAACTTTAGACCCTGTAGTTGTACTTTGGCGCGGGACAGCGGAAGTCGAAGACTTTCAAAGTAAAAGGGTTTAGACTGGCTTTTATGGCAGTGTTTCTCAACTGGTCTTTTAAAAAAACCCTAAACAACTTTATTTCAAATACAGTGGAACCTCGGTTCTCGACCATAATCCGTTCCAGAACCCTGTTTGATCACCGAAATCATTTTTCCTATTAAAAATAATGTAAATCGTTTTAATCCGTTCCAACACCCAGAATGTTTACCTTGAATGTTTAACGTAAACATAAAGCTAACCCAGGCTAATCGTATGTCCGCGTTATCGTAATCTTTCGTACGGAAGATTAACGGAAGATTAAGGCTAACATGAACGTGTAAAAATAAAAAAAAAGGATAAAGAAAAGAATTATGAATAGGATTTCTTATCTTTGTGGTGGTCAGCAGAAGCCTTGCTGTATTCCCTAGCAAGATCAGACACTCGCACACCTCCTTCATATTTTGCTGTTATTTCTTTCTTAAATGCAATACTTGTACGCACTACTTTTCTTTTCTTCACCTGTAGCAACTTTGAGATCATATAGTGTTTTTTTTAACGTTTACGATGAATTCAACATATTTTTCTTTAAACTGAATTTTAACCAACATCACCCTATCGACAGCACAGTTCTGAGGTCATGAAATCAAACCTCCTGTGTGGAGTTTGCATGTTCTCCCCGTGCTGGCGTGGGTTTCCCCCGGGCACTCCAGTTTCCTCCCACATTCCAAAAACATGCATAATAGGTTAATTAAATATGAGAAAATAAGAATAATAACAATAACGAGTATAAAGAACGGGTACAATTTACCTGCAAATGAATGAGTCGCAACACAACACGTGGTAAGCTTCTCTGCTGGCTCTCTATAAGGGGAATTAGCATTTTAGCACAACATGCAACGTCCGGCAAAACTACCGGTAACATAAAAGGCGACAGAAACAAAACAAAAATAAATCCAAACAGCTTGACAACATCAATCACATTACTGTGCACGTTGAGAGATTTGTCAGCTGTGGTTTTAATGTTTAAAATGAACTTTTTTTCGGAGCACCAAGAAACCGTGTCTTACCGTTGACAGCTCGCTGTTGGACTGCCAACAAACCCCGCCTTCCGGTCACATGTCAAAAGCCAAACCAAACCTTACCCCATACCAGCAGGTGGCACTGATGGACTCATCATTGCAGGACACTTATACAGAAACTATACAACATATTTCAGCAGGAATTTCAATAAAACAAAAGTTATTATCATACTCGTTACACATACATCTGTTCTTCATCACCCACACTTGACTAATCAGGAACCCTGTATTCAAGGACTGTGCCAACAGCAAAAGCTGTCAGATAGTTGTTTTTTCTTGCTGTTATTTTGACGATAGTTAATGGGTTTTTTTCTTCTTTGATCCAGCATGACACGGTCCTGAAAATATCATATACTCTGTGGCATGCCTTTTTTAATAAATTGATATTAAACACTTGAAAATAATGACCATGACTTTATTCGTGGGTTTACTGGTGTGTCAATGTTTTTTTTTTCAAAGTAAAATAAGTTCCTTTGCTTCAGGTGGGAAACAATTTCCTCGATTCCAGACTAACTTTCATAACAGAAATGTACAAAAACAAATGGTGAAGAAACATTAACTCCTTAGGTTTAAAAGGAAGTTGCACTATTTTTGTGTAAACGTCTTCAAACTTGATTACCTTTCCAAACTAGTACTGTTTTACCCGGTCATGAGTCAGCAAACCAGTTGCATATCATTCAAGCGAGTAATCCACTTGATTAGATAAACACTCTTCTAAAACAAAGAATCCATAAAATCATGTAACCATTTTTTTGCTTGCCTAAAAAAATAAAACCATATAAAGGCGGGGGCAAGCACTATAATTTTAAAACTTACGGTACCATTATCCGAAAATGAATAAAAACTATACTTTATGCTCAAATGAAGGCCCAAAATGGACAACACAAACTAGTACATTCAATTTCAAAAAGTACCTTTACACTGAAACCCTTGGTAAAATTTCCGGTGAAGCTATTCCTTTTCCGGTTTGAACCTCGTGGGCTTGACACATCTGCGCTGATCGACAAGTGGAGTTTACCGTTAAGCGAAAAAGAAAACAACATTAATTGAAACTAAGAGGTATGTCAATATTATTTATGCAAAATGAGATATTTATCCAGGCTTTTGGAAGCATATCTGTGAAATACAGAGCAAACTTCGCTGTTTAAGTTGGCATTTGGACACGTATGGTCTTTCAATTTACATCCTAAAAAGCAAATAATAGTAAAAAATGAAAATAAAGTGATTTAAATGCATTTCACGGCTTGGCTTTGCAGTCAACAACTTAAAAAAATATATATCACGAGGCAAAACTGTCTAATGACACGAGCGACACTAAACCTTATCGATGACGTCAATCACATCAGCAATAAAAAGTGTTTGCGTGGTAAAAACTGTCCTGCTAGGAAGTATTTAAATGCTTATAAAATGTACATTTAAGGCTTGAAGCTAACTGACACTTGGTTTCATCAGATTTAAAAATAATAAAATAAAATAAAAATACAAACATGGAACCCTAAAATCTACTACAACTCAAAATTTTACCCTCCTTTGAGATTATGTACATCAATGCTAAATGTTGTGCTAACCCTACGATAGAAATACTACAAAATATCAAATTTACTGTTTAAAAACAAGGATCAAATATATTATTTTGCTTTCATTCTGAAAAGAAAAAATATATGGAACTACTACATAAAAACTAATACAGAAGTGGTACAACAGAAATACTGCTAGAAAAAACTACAATAATATTTCAAAATACTACTATGGAAATTCTACGCGAATACTACACAAAAACTACTACTGCAATTGTACAATACAACAATACTACTTCAGAAATAGTACAACAGAATTACTGCTAAAACAACTATAATAATATTTCAAAATACTGCTATGGAAATACTACACGAATACTACACAAAAACTACTACAGTAATAGTACAATACAAAAATACTACTACAGCAATAGTACAACAGAAATGCTGCTCAAAACAACTACAATAATATTCCAAAATACTACTATGCAAATACTACATAAATACTACTACAATAATAGTACAATACAACAAAACAATCACAGAAATAGTACAACAGTAATCCTGCTAAAAAATAACTATAATAATATTCCAAAATACTACTATGGAAATATGACGCAAATACTACTACAGTAATTGTACAATACAACAATACTACTACAGAAATAGTACAACAGCAATACTGCTAAAAACAACTACAATAATATTACAAAATACTACTATGGAAATACTACAAAAATACAGAAATATTACAACAGAAATACTACAAAATACAAATAAAGTAATATCTAAAAAAAATACTACTACAGAAATACTACTGTGGAAATACTCGAAAAAAATTACTACTCCAGAAATATTACAACGATACTGCAAACTTCTAGCTTTAGTAATACTACTAAAATACTACCAAGGAAATACTACAAAGTTATTGGTAAGGAAACACTACCAAAATACTACAAAAATAAAATCACAATATTACTACAAAAATGCTAAAAAAAGACAAAAACCTACAGTAATACTACAAAAACACTTCAGAAATACGGCATAAATCCAAGATAAAATACAATTACAGTAGAAAAACAAATACAGTAATTCTTCCAAACTAAATATCAAATCTTGAGCTTAAAACAGGTACCTAATGGATTATTTTGCATTAATTATGAGCATTTGAAACCCAATTTGATGAAACCAATTGGATAAAAACGCATATAAAAATAAATATAACATATATCAACGTAAATGGTTAATTTATCACGTCAACGGTAAATTTGGCACCAGGGTTGGGTAGGGTTACTTTAATTTGATTACTTTCAATTACTTTTGGATGACTCCAATACCAAATATGCTAATAAAAGACAAAAGAAACAAAATATGAATAAAATGACTAAATTTTGTGCAGGCTTGGGGAGTAACGGAATACATGGAACGGCAAAAATGATGTTGGCGAGCTGTTTGGATTTATTTTCATTTTGTTTCTGTCGCATTTGATGTTAGTTTTGCCGGAGATCAAAGCCAGGAGAGAAAGCTTACCACGTGTTGTGAGTCATCCTTTTATTCATATTTTGTTTCTTTTGTCTTTTATTAGCATATTCGGTGTTAGAGTAATCCAAAAGTCATTGAAAGTAATCCAGTTAAAGTAACCCTACCCAACCCTGATTGGCACTTGCCGCCTTAGATTTGCACAAAGATATTGTAAACATGTACGAATAACGCCATCTAGTGGCCGAAAATGACCTCAACACAATTCTACGATTACTTCATGTTTCAGACTCCTTTGAATTGTTTCGTACACTGGCGGTAACTTTTACTTCCCTCGATTTAAAAAAAATAAAAATAAACATGAGGCACTTAAGTCATCCAGTGGCAGAAAATGACATCGATGTAAATCTACTAAAATTTGAAAACTGTTGAATATCTTTCAAACCGTATAACATGAATGAATTATTTTCCAGAATTAACAATATTATAGACATAATTATCAGTGAGAGAAATGTACTGACAGGACGTGAGCCAATCGGTGAGCCCCGATGAGGTGCCGACCTTTGACCCATTGTCTGTTGGGGCTGTACGGTTGCCGATGGCAACGGCAGAACTCCGTTTCGCCCAAGGACCGCTGCTGCAGCAAGGTGGGCCCCCCCGTCTGCCCGCACACCGGTGTTGCTGTCCAAGGCCCGTCGGGCCAATTTCCTGCTTCCTGTCGTGTCAACTTCCTGTCTCATGTTGTGGCAACTTCCTGCCAAGTTAACTTGCTGTCTGGTCAACTTCCTGCCTCCCGTCTTGTCAATTTCCTGCTTCCCATCATGTCAACTTCCTGCTTCCTGTCGTGTCAACTTCCTGTCTCATGTTGTGTCAACTTCCTGCCAAGTTAACTTGCTGTCCGGTCAACTTCCTGCCTCCCGTCTTGTCAACTTCCTGCCTCCCGTCTTGTCAACTTCCTGCTTCCGGTCATGTCAATTTCCTGCTTCCCATCATGTCAACTTCCTGCTTCCTGTCGTGTCAACTTCCTGCCAAGTTAACTTGCTGTCCAGTCAACTTCCTGCCTCCCGTCTTGTCAATTTCCTGCTTCCCATCATGTCAACTTCCTGCTTCCCGTCATGTCAATTTCCTGCTTCCCATCATGTCAACTTCCTGCTTCCTGTCGTGTCAACTTCCTGCCAAGTTAACTTGCTGTCCGGTCAACTTCCTGCCTGCCATCTTGTCAATTTCCTGCTTCCCATCATGTCAACTTCCTGCTTCCTGTCGTGTCAACTTCCTGTCTCATGTTGTGTCAACTTCCTGCCAAGTTAACTTGCTGTCCGGTCAACTTCCTGCCTCCCGTCTTGTCAACTTCCTGCCTCCCGTCTTGTCAACTTCCTGCTTCCGGTCATGTCAATTTCCTGCTTCCCATCATGTCAACTTCCTGCTTCCTGTCGTGTCAACTTCCTGCCAAGTTAACTTGCTGTCCAGTCAACTTCCTGCCTCCCGTCTTGTCAATTTCCTGCTTCCCATCATGTCAACTTCCTGCTTCCCGTCATGTCAATTTCCTGCTTCCCATCATGTCAACTTCCTGCTTCCTGTCGTGTCAACTTCCTGCCAAGTTAACTTGCTGTCCGGTCAACTTCCTGCCTCCCATCTTGTCAATTTCCTGCTTCCCATCATGTCAACTTCCTGCTTCCCGTCATGTCAATTTCCTGCTTCCCATCATGTCAACTTCCTGCTTCCTGTCGTGTCAACTTCCCACTTCCTGTTGTGTGAACCTTTTTCAATGTCAATTTCCTGCTTCCTGCCGTGTCAACTTCTTGCTTCCTGCTTTTCAACTTCCTGCTCCCCATTGTGTAAACTTCCTGCTTCCGACTGTCTCAACTTTCTGCTCTATGTCGTTTCAACTTCCAGTTTTTGTCGTGTGAACTTTCTGCTATCCGCTTTGTTAAATTTTCGCGATGTCAATTTCTTGCTTCCCGCTTTTCAACTTCCTGCAAATCTTCGATTCCCATCGGTTCAACTTCCAGCTTCCTTTAGTGGCAACTTCCTGCTGTCTTACCTTGCTGTCTGGTCAACCTTCTGATTCCCATCACATAAATTTCCTGCTTCCCATCGTGTCAACGTCCTGCTTTCAGTTGTGTCAACTTCCTGCCGTGTGAACTTCTCGCTTCCTGTCGCGTCAACCGCCTGCTTCCCATCATATCAACTTCCAGCTTTTTGTCATGTATATGTCCTGCTTTCTTTTGTGTCAACTTCCTGCTTCCCGCCGTGTCAATTTTTCACTGCAAATTGTTTCTACTTTTCTCTTCCTGTCGTGTCAAATTCCTGCTTTCTTTTATGTAAACTTCCTGCATCCCATTGTTTCAACTTCCCGCTTCCTGTCGTGTCACATTCCCGCTTTCTGTCGTGTCAAATTCCTGCTTTCTGTTGTGTCAAATTCCTGCTTTCTGTTGTGTCAACTTCCCGCTTCCTGTCATGTCAAATTCCTGCTTTCTGTTGTGTCAACTTCCTGCATCCCATTGTTTCAACTTCCCGCTTCCTGTCGTGTCAAATTCCTGCTTTCTGTTGTGTCAAATTCCTGCTTTCTGTTGTGTCAACTTCCCGCTTCCTGTCATGTCAAATTCCTGCTTTCTGTTGTGTCAACTTCCCGCTTCCTGTCATGTCAAATTCCTGCTTTCTGTTGTGTAAACTTCCTGCATCCCATTGTTTCAACTTCCCGCTTCCTGTCGTGTCAAATTCCTGCTTTCTGTTGTGTCAAATTCCTGCTTTCTGTTGTGTCAACTTCCTGCTTCCTGTCATGTCAAATTCCTGCTTCCTGTCGTGTCAACTTCCCGCTTCCTGTCATGTCAAATTCCTGCTTTCTGTTGTGTCAACTTCCCGCTTCCTGTCATGTCAAATTCCTGCTTTCTGTTGTGTAAACTTCCTGCATCCCATTGTTTCAACTTCCCGCTTCCTGTCGTGTCAAATTCCTGCTTTCTGTTGTGTCAAATTCCTGCTTTCTGTTGTGTCAACTTCCTGCTTCCTGTCATGTCAAATTCCTGCTTCCTGTCAACTTCCCGCTTCCTGTCATGTCAAATTCCTGCTTTCTGTTGTGTAAACGTCCTGCTTCCCATTGTGTCAGCTTTTCAATTCCCATTGTTTCAACTTCCTGCTTCTTGTCGTGTCAAATTCCTGCTTCCTGTCGTGTGAAATTCCTGCTCTCTGTTGTGTAAAATTTCCCGCTTCCTGTCGTGTCAACTTCCTGTTTCCTGTCGTGTCAAATTCCCGCTTTCTGTCGTGTCAACTTTCCGCTTCCTGTCATATTCTCTTCCTTCTTCCTGTGGTGTCTACGTCCTGCTCTCTGTCGCGTCAACTCCCTATTTCCTGTGGCGGCAGTGGGAGGGCGGAGTCTTGGCCCTGCTGGCGGCAGCCTTCTGTCTCACCCTGCTCTTCCTCTACTTCTGGACGCAAGCGAAGAACGATTACAACGATTTCGATTGGTGCGAGTTCGCCTTGTCGCGCGTTATTTAGTATGGGCAGGTACAAAATGTGTGTTTTGTAGGTTCAACTATGGCAATTTGGGCTTCTGGTGGGCGTGGTCTCTGGTGCTGCTGGTCGTGGCGGCCGTCTTCTTCTCTTATGTGGCAACGCTCGTGGTGAGATACTACAAGAACTATTTCATTAGGGATGTTCAAGATCATATCTCTTCAGACCGACATCTGAATCTTGAGTAGAGATGCCCCGCACCGTTATCATTGGTTATATATTTGATCCCAACAAAATATTGTTCTTTAATCGAACCAACTCAAAATGTATTTGTATAGCGCTTTTTGGACTTGCTACTGAAAGTGCTGAACAAAAACATCAAATACACAATACAATCCATCCATCCATCTATCATCTGCTTATCCTCAGTAGGGTCGCGGGGGTGCTGGAGCCAGCCAGTCGCAAGGATCACAGAGACAAACACCTCATTCACTTATTCACACCTCGGGACAATTTGGACCAGTCAATTAACCTGACATGCATGATTTTGGAATGTGGGAGGAAACCAGAGACCCCGGAGAAAACCCACGCAAGCACGGGGAGAACATGCAAACTCCACACAGGAAGGTTTGATCTCACAACCTGAGAACTGTGCCGCACACGCGCTAACCACTGCGCCGCTGTGCTTATACAATACAATATGAAGTCTATTTTGATTAATTGTTATTAAACCATGTTCACATGAATTTTAGGAACTATTTTTTGTAATCAATTTTGAATTTAATTTCAGAAATTTGGTTTTAATTTTGCTTCGGAAGATTTTCTTCTTGGCTCCACCCCTTGGCAACCCTAATTAAACCTGAGTTTGAATCTCTTTATCTTAGAACGCTAATTCTTGGCCCCACCCTAGTTGGAAACCACTGATTAAAAAAAAAAAGACCCAAATTTGAATTTCTTTATCTTAAAACCCTATTTTCTGGCCTGGTGCCTAGGTTGAAGCACTAATTAGAAAAACCCAAACCCGAATCTAAATTTGTATCTTAAAACCATATTTCGAAAACCAAACCCTACTTTAAAACCCTAATAAAAAAAAACAATCACATTTTAAAATCCTAACTATAATTTGAAACCCTTACATGGATTCAAAACACCATTTTGAAACCTTACCCTACTGTAAGTGTGAAACCTTAATCAGAAAAAACCTTGACTTAAATTTGAATCTCTGTGTCTTAAAACCCTATATCAAAAAACAAACATTACTTCAAAACTCCGATATAATGATCAAATCCGAAAATATAAATTTATTTGAAACCCTAACGAAAATACAAACCACAACTTTTGAAACCTTAACTAAAATTATTTCTTTTAAAAGCCAACCTGAATTTAAATCTCTTAACTTAACTTAAAACTCGATTACATAAAGCAAATCTTACTTCAAGTCATTCAACTCCAAAATCTAAAATCTTAACTATAGTTTTGAAACCTTAACCTGACTTCAACCCAAACCCTTAAGTGATATTATTAGTTGTAACTTCCATTTAAAACCCTAATTTAA
Organism: Urocampus carinirostris; assembly: GCF_059441175.1. Taxonomy (NCBI): domain Eukaryota; kingdom Metazoa; phylum Chordata; class Actinopteri; order Syngnathiformes; family Syngnathidae; genus Urocampus; species Urocampus carinirostris. The sequence continues at coordinate 10,517,323 of NC_142365.1, forward strand.
AAAAACCCTAACAAAGGATAAAATTTCAAACTGCAAATCATAACAACTGTAGTTGTTATATCCTTATTTCAAAACACCATTTTTAAAACCCTAACCCAATTTTAAAACTTAAATCCTTAACCTTGTTTCCAAACCCCAATTTTAAACCCAAATTATCTATTCTAACCCAAACGTTAGAATTAGGTTTCAAGTGCCCTAATTTGTCGTAACGTCAGTTTAATGCTCAACTTCAAAACCTTACTTTAAAGCTCCAAACAAAAGATTTAATTCTAAAATCATAACAATAGTTTGAAAGGTTAACATAAAATAAAACACCTTTTTTGAAACCCTAACCCAAGTGTGAAACCCTAATTTGAAACCTTAACTTGAACTCAGCTCTGTGGTTTGCAGCTGCTGGCTGTGTGTCTTCTGTCCAGACGCCAAAGACTTTCGCTGCACTGGAGTCACAAGGTCCTCACAAACACAATACGATTCTGATTTGGATTTACCGTAATTTCCGGACTATAAGCTGCACCTGACTATAAGCCGCACCCAATACATTTTTAAATGAAAAAAACATTTTGTACATACATAACCCGCACCTGACTATAAGTCACATTTTCAGTGATGGTCAGTTCATGCTAATTTCAATCATGTAGAAAGCGCGTTACGGTATGTCAAACCTCTTCTTCGTTGGTGCTTATTGGCATTGGTGTTATATTTGTCACTCTTCTCACTCATAACTTTCCTACTGGAGCGCCCCCTGGCGGTCGCTAGAAAAAAATGCACACTTGAGTTGCATCTCTGCTTAGGTCGCAGGGTTGAAATTGTGTGACAAAAGTTGTGGTTTACAACCTGGAAATTACGGTAATTCTAATATTGAATGTGTCATTTTGGGTCCTTCCGTAAAGTGCCTATCAAAGGAATTGCACCCCCCCAAGAACTTTGTTTTAATGACACATGGCAGGCTTTAAACTGTCAGGACCAGAACGGAGACAGAACCACTTGTGTAACGTTTTTCTCAGTTTTATTGGGAAGAAAGGAAAGGGTTGCACACACGATCTGGTGAAAAAACAGGTCAGTAGCCGGGACAGGAGAGCAAAAAACGTGGTCGAGATGAGAAAACAGGTTGAAGCCGGGAAACAGACAGGAGCAAAAACAGGAGTGAGTCAGGGTCGAAAAGCTTGCCTAGAGTAAACTGAGGTTCCCAGATGGACTGACAACAGGTGACAGATAGAAGTGGGTTTAAATAGTGACAGGGAGCCAATCGGAGTCCGAGGCAGATGGCGCTCAAGGAACGGGCACAGGTGATTCGCATCAGTAATCATGACATAACCTAAATAAATATTTTCTCTATTAAATGTGTGCATTTGTAAAAAAGATCTGAAAAATGCCGCGCGTAAACAATCACCATCAACCTAAAAGAAGTTGAGCTATTTTGCAAAGAAGAATGGGCGAATATTTCTGTTTCAAGGAGTGCAAAACTTATAGAGACCCAAAAAGTCCTGTGGCTGTAAAGGCAGCAAAAGGCGGTTGTACAAAGTATTAACCTAAAGGGGGCCAATATTTTTGCAACACCAACTTTTCAGTTTTTTTATTTCTTAGCACAATAAAAATGATGAATACACTTGTTTTCTTTTCACAGATGTGTCTCTTATGTTGTTGAATCTTAGAAAATATTGAGTTTTATATCTATAGGTTTGAAGTCTGGAATATGGCAATATGTCACAAAGTTCTTGGGGGGGTGAATACTTTTAAAAGGCATATATATTGACCACTTTGCTGACTCCTGGGTCAGATCGGCGTGATTCTGAGCTTGACATTCGGTGCCGCATCCACGGCCATCATGACTCAACTGTGGGGGATAGAATGGCTGACGGTGCAGCTTTCCTTCCAGGTTAGTTTTTGTCGAAGTACCGTAGAGGTAAGATCGGGCCTAAAACAAAATCCATTTTATCTGTGAGGAATTCGGAGGATCCACCACAAAGAAAAAAAACACAGAACAATGACTGGTAAATAATCCCCCCAAAAAAGCAGCGAGAAAGAAGCGCCGCCCGGCACGAACCCGAATGTAATGATTGACATTTTAGACCCGAACCCGATGTTACCTCTATCGTACTGGGTTCCGTGTTTCTCCTCTTGATGTGCTTTTGGATTTTCAGGTGACGGCGCCGTACCTTCACGTGGGTTCTGTGGCATCGATGACAATGCTAGCTTGGCCGGTGGCGTTGCACTTTTTCGCCATGATTAAAATGAGTGAGTGTGGACAGGAGAATAAAAAACAAGGGCGTAGTTTCGGCATGGACGGGAGGGACATGTCCCCACCAATATCGAGGGATCATTATTTTGTCCTCACCGATTATGGCCTGCAACTAACGGCGAGTTTAATAGTCCACTAGTCAAAGACTATTTAAAGTATTTAAAGTCGTTGGTACTTCGATAGAAACAGAAATATTACAATGGAAACACGACAAAATACAACTACAGTAATATTACAAAAATACTAAAGAAATACGACAAAAATACTATTATGAAAATACTTCAAAAACACTTCTACAGAACAACAAAAAACACTACAGTAATACTAGAATATGAAAATACAGAGACAGATATACTAAAAACACGACTAGAAAAATATTAAAATCAAAAATACTACAATGAAAATGCTTCTACAGAAATACTACAAAAAATACCACTACAGTAATACTAGAATAGAAAAATACTAATACAGAAATACTAAAAAAACACGACTACAGAAATAATATGACAAAAATACTACAATGAAAATGCTTCTACAGAAATACTACAAAAAACATAACAGTAAAACTAGAATACAAAAATAATAATACAGAAATACTAAAAAAAACACGGCTACAGAAATATTACGACAAAAATACTACAATGAAAATGCTTCTACAGAAATACTACAAAAAAAACACTACAGTAATACGAGAATATAAAAATACTAATACAGAAATACTAAAAAAAAAACCACGACTACAGAAATATTATGACAAAAATACTACAATGAAAATGCTTCTACAGAAATACTACAAAAAATACCACTACAGTAATAATAGAATAGAAAAATACTAATACAGAAATATTAAAAAAACACGACTACAGAAATATTGTGACAAAAATACCGCAATGAAAATGCTTCTACAGAAATACTACAAAAAAACACTACAGTAATACGAGAATACAAAAATACTAATACAAAAATACTAAAAAAAACACGGCTACAGAAATATTACGACAAAAATACTACAATGAAAATGCTTCTACAGAAATACTACAAAAAAACACTACAGTAATACGAGAATATAAAAATACTAATACAGAAATACTAAAAAAAAAACACGACTACAGAAATATTATGACAAAAATACTACAATGAAAATGCTTCTACAGAAATACTACAAAAAATACCACTACAGTAATAATAGAATAGAAAAATACTAATACAGAAATATTAAAAAAACACGACTACAGAAATATTGTGACAAAAATACCGCAATGAAAATGCTTCTACAGAAATACTACAAAAAAACACTACAGTAATACGAGAATACAAAAATACTAATACAAAAATACTAAAAAAAAAAACACGACTACAGAAATATTATGACAAAAATACCACAATGAAAATGCTTCTACAGAAATAATACCAAAAAAACCCACCAAGTAATACTATAATACAAAAATACTAATACAGAAATACTAAAAAAATCTGACGACAGAAATATTAAGACAAAAATACTACAATCAAAATGTTTCTACAGAAATACTACAAAAACACCACAGTATTACTAGAATACAAAAATACTAATACAGAAATACTAAAAAAACACGACTACAGAAATATTACAACAAAAACACTATTATGAAAATAATTCTTCAGAAATACTACAAAAAACCACTACAGTAATACTAGAATACAAAAACACTGATACAGAAACACTAAAAAAACACGACTACAGAAATACTACAATGAAAATGCTTTGACAGAAATACCATAAAAATACCACTACAGTAATAGTATAATAGAAAAATAATAATACTGAAATACTAAAAAAACACGACTACAGAAATATTACGATAAAAATGCTTCTATAGAAATACTACAAAAAATACCACTACAGTAATACTACAATACAAAAACATTACTACAGAAATATTAAGACACATATACTACAAAAATCAGACTCCAAAAATATTATAACAAAAATAATATAAAAATAAAACTATAGTAATAATACAAAAACAGTGACTGACGAAATACTCTAAAAATACTGAAATAACTAAAACTAAAGTAAAACCAAAACTAAATATCAAATCAAGTGCTTAGAAAAGGGACCTGATGTATAATTTTGCGGGATAGTTCTTTCCGATCGGCCCCTTGTTTACGTTTCTTAAACCTCATGCGGCCCCCGACTCATAAGTTTCCCACCCCTAGAAGCTGCTTTGGTCCATTTCCTCAATATTTGATGTGTACTTACCAGTAAGTCGTTCCCTCCTCTTGGTGGTGTATCTGAGTGTCCTGGTGGTCCTCTACCTGGTTCCTCTGGGGATGTATTCTCCATGCATCAGACCGCGAGGGACCCTGGGCCCCCCGCCCGCTCTCATTGGTCACAGAGGGGCCCCGTTGGTGAGCCAATTCGCCCGCGGAGACTTTTTACCTTTCAGTGGACGGTTTCGCCCCATAGATGGCGCCGGAAAACACGCTGATGGCTTTCGAGAAGGCGGTGGAGGCGGGTTGCCATGGTCTGGAGACCGACGTCATCATCAGGTCTGAAGGCCCTAAAAATCAACAAAAGTTAGAAAAAATATCCTGGAAATTTGGCAACCGGACAAAAATGAGATACATTGGTGTTCCTATGGATCAGGGGTCTCCAACGTGGTGTCCGCGGGCACCAAGGTGCCCCTTGAGGACTCTTGAGGTGCCCGCGGACCTGTTCTGAAGATAGCTCCCCAGTGCTGGGTTCTAGTAAAATGATTCTTTTCTTGGTTGAGTGAGTCTTTTGAACCCTATTTTCAATAATGAACCCGTTAATAACATTGTAATAACATTTTAGATACATGATTATTTATTTGAATTCATAAAATAACTTAAGTCCAGTTAATGTCACGTCCAGAACAAAGGGTAGACCCAATCGCGTAACGTTTCTCACAAGTTTATTAAGATAGAGAGAGGAAGGGCAGCGCGATCGTGATCCGAATATGGAAGTGGATCTTCCGTAGCGGGAGATGGTGGTGTCGGGGACGGAAAAACAGGTCGATAGTCGGGACAGGAGAGCAAAAATGTGGTCGGGGTCAGAACGGGTCGTAAGTCGGGACCAAAAACGGGTCGTAGCCGCGGACAAACGGAGGGATCAGAAACGGGCAGGTGGAAAAACGGGTACAAAAATGGGACAGGCGGGAGTCAGGGTCAAAAAGGCTTGCATTGTAACAACAGAGGTTTGTAGACGGACCGACAACCGGAGAGTGACAGGACGGGGCTTAAAAAAGGACAGGTAACCAATCAGGTAGCCGGCAGCGGCTGGCGTCAAATGAGTGCGCACAGGTGATACTGATCAGTAATCATGACAGTTAATGGAAAAAATCTCTTCTAGTATAGATAATTCTTTTTAAGTAAGTGAGAGAATAGACTGAGAATCTGTTCGTGCATAAAAACAAATGTATTCATCTTTTTATTTATTTCTTTTACCGGAAATACAGCAAACTAAATTAGAATCTATGGGTTTTATAAAGCGAATGAGCCAAACGTTGCGCATTTTCTTTAAGCTAGTTCTTTGGCTACCTATTTCACTTGCGATCTTTTTACATTTTTAGCAAGCTATCTAAATAGCTTATTACATTTTTTCAGGTGCTACCTAGCTAACATTTTATATATTTTTTTGTTATCATGATAAGTTTCAGCCTCCTTTCTTGTTAGATATATAGCTTTTTTGCTTTCTATCGGTCTATTTTTTTTTTTTTACTTTTTAGTTATTTAAATAACATCCCTTTAGTTTTACCTGTTTCTCTTTCTAGCTAACTATCAAGCTACTCTTTTGGGTTTTGAGCAAGTTATTTTGCTAGTTTTACATAACTTGCCTGCTATTCTGGTTAACATTTGGTCTTTTTTGCTAGTTATCAAGCTAAGCTAAATTTTGGCCTATTTTCTAGCTAGCTATCTATTTTTTTTAGCTTTATATCTGGCTATTTAGTTGGATTTTTATTCTTTTAGCTAGCTATCTAGCTCCCTTTTAAGTTTTTAAACAGTTGACCTATTTAGCTAAATATCAAGCTGCTTTTTTTTCGCTATTTAGCAATCTATTTGGCTAAGTTCCTTTTTAAGAATGTCATATCAAACTGGGTGCCATTTGCGCTAGCTAGTAACAAAAAGTAGCTTGATGCTTAAATAAGGTTGGAGACCCCTGCTATTGATAACGAAAAATGTCAGTTTTTACTGCCCCCTTGTGGTCAAAGCAAATAGATCAGAAGGAATAGCTCAATACCAAAAGAAATAAAGTACAGAGTGTTCCTAAAGTCTGTTTTACGCAACCCTTAACCTCCAGGGTCTTTTGGGCAAGTACAGCCTGTTGGTGCCTGGGGTAGGGGTTTGCTCCCCCGCATGAAACAGATTGGTTTCCATGGTTACCAGTAGCAGGAGGAATCTCCTGATCTGACTCCGATACAGCACCTTCATCCTCGGCTTGCCATTATTTTTCAATGTAAGTCGTCATCCCGCTCTCCAGAGATGAGCAGGACCTCAGCTCTGACTAGGGAATCTCTTTACCATTGGAAATTAAAAACAAAAATGCTATTGATTAGATATTTCTCTTAGATTTTCTTTTGATGGAGGTTTGTTTACCTCCCAGTCCTTTTGTAGATGCACCTTCTTCATCTTTTACTAGTAATCCTTTTTACATGCCGTGATAATCATTAAGGTGCTGGTGCAAATGACTTGTGTTTCCTCTGGAGCTAGCGACTACGTGAAAGCAAATTCTGCAACGGGCGTTTTCTTCTGTTCCACGACCACTTCGTCTTAGCTAAAGTAGGTCCGAACAAGTTGTGTACCGCCCTTCTTCGGTGCTTCGTTTCCTTCTCGTTTGTTGACTCTGGGACTATGTTTACGGAGTCCGCCATGACACTCAATGAGCTCACACGGTGGGTGTGGCATGGTGTGGTGCTTGCAAACTTTGAATCGTATTTATTGGCTTGTGCCATTATTAAAACTTGCCTCTGATTGGTCGGTGCTTTTAAAAGTCAAACAGTAACAAGTGTGGTTGGCCAAAACTCGATCACTGACTATAAAACCTTGAAAAAAAGCACAGTGCTTTGCGGTTTTTACAACCGCACTACGTCACATCGTGATGTCGATTCGATTTCGGTTAATCCTGCAGCCCTAATGTGTACACATTGTCAAACAAATGTTTGAACTTCTGACTTCGGACTGCTGCCCCCCTACAGCCCCCTTCTTCCTCACCGCCCCCAGGGGGGCAGTACCGCCCAATTTGGGAACCACTGAGTTAAAAGGTCAAGGTAGACATTTGCAGTAGCTCTTGTTGAAGAAAAATTGGACCACATGATCCCACACCACACATTTACCTTTCGGCTTTTACGCTCTATTTCTCTACTCACACCGGGGTGTTCTGAACTTCCGATCCCCAGATGCTCACATTGTGTTTGAAAAACATATACGCAAAACTTGACTAAAAACGGAATACAATAAAACAAATCTGAGTAAAATATCGAATAAATGGCATTTTGGAAATATTAAAGAGATCGCATGGACACCTTGTATTGAGTTATGTTGCTAATGACATCCAAAGGCTAAAATTTTTACACTGTGCCTTTAAACTAGACACCAAAACTCCTTTTCAGTTCCGACGGCGTTCCTTTCCTGATGCACGACCGCTCGTTGCGTCGGACTACAAACGTGGACGAGGTGTTTCCCGACCAAGCTCATCGGATTTCAGATATGTTCTCATGGGAAGAACTGAGGAGACTCAATGCAGGGGCCTGGTTCCTTACTGTGAGTTACCATTGGAATATGTGTGTATGGGTACTTTGAATGAATGAAAACTTTATTCGAACATCAAAATAAAAACAGAATAAAAACAATAACTCAAAATAACGTTACATTATATGTTCGAAAAGGGGTAGTAAGAAGCAAATGCTTATATTCCCTACCTCTTTGTACATATACACACACACACACAAACACATATACAGTGGCGTGTGAAACTATTTGGACCCCTTGAATTTTGTGACCTTTTGCCACATTTCAGACTTCAAACATAAAGTGTCAGGACCAGAACGGAAACAGGACCCAGTTGCGTTACGTTTCGAACAAGTTTTATTGAAGGAAAGAGGAAGGGCTGCACCCACGATCCGGTGTTAGCTAGACGCAGGAAGCAAGTCGCTCTCGTACTTGGATTGTGATCTGAACACGGAAGTGGATCTTCCGTAGCGAGCGATGGCGGTGTCAGGGACGGAAAAACGGGTCAGTAGCCGGGACTGGGAGAGCAAGGCGGGGTCGGAAACGGGTCGTAAGCCAGAACGGGAGTAGTCAGGGACAAAAAGAGGTCGAAGCCGGAGACAGACGGGAGCAAAAACGGGACAGGTGGGAGTCAGGGTTGAAAAAGGCTTGCCTAGTATTCACTGAGGTTCGCAGACGGACTGACAACAGGGGATTGACAGGACTGGATTTAAATAGGGACAGGGAGCCAATCAGACAATCAACAATAAGTGGGACACAATCATGAAGCGGAACACACTTTATTGGATATATATATTTTTTTTAAACAAATAATGTAACAAAAAAGTGAGTATGCAGAGATTTCATCTCATCTCATCTCATTAGCTGCACCGCTTATCCTCAGTAGGGTCGCGGGGGTGCTGGAGCCCATCCCAGCAATCATCGGGCAGTGGGCAGGGGACAGCCTGAACTGGTTGCCAGCCAATTGCAGGGCACACAGGGACAGACAACTCGCTCATTCACACCTAGGGACAATTTGGACCGGCCAATCCACCTGAAATGCATGTCTTTGGAGCGTGGGAGGAAACCGGAGTGCCCGGAGGAAACCCACGCAAGCACGGGGAGAACATACAAACTCCGCACAGGAAGTCCGGTAGCTGGATTTGAACCCACACAGGAGGTTCCCAAGACCTTAGAACTGTGCCGCATACGGGCTAACCACTGCGCCGCCGTGCTGCCAGAGATTTCATCATAATATTTAATTGAACAACACTAAAGACACATCGCTTGACACAATGAAAGGTAGTCCGTGTAAAGCTTATATAGCGGTGTCATTTCATTTTCCCTCTCAAAAAATTTTCAATATAGCCATTAGTAGCTAAATCCCCGGTAACAAAAGTGAGTACACCCTTAAGTACAAGTTCCTGAAATTCATTTTTTTGTGTGGCCACCATGATTTTGCAGAACCACTTTAATCTTCCTGGCCATGGAATTTACCAAAGCTTCACCAATTGCCACTGAAACGCTCTTTCACTCCTCCATGACAACATGACAGAGCCGGGGGACATTCGAGATCTTTCCACTTGAGCATGCCCCAAATATGTTCTATTGGATTTATGCTTGGCCAGACCATCTCCTTTAACCATAGCTCCTTTAGAAAAGCCTTGGTCTTCTTAGAAGTGTATTTAAAGTCATTGTCAGTCTGCAACATTGCCCTGCGACCTAGTTTCTGGAGGGCGGGGTTTATTTTCTGTCCCAGTATTCCACAGTACATGCTCGAGTTTGTGTTTCCCTTAATGAAATGCGACTCCCCAACTCCAATTGCAGTTATGCAGCCCCAAACCATGATATTCCCAACACCATGCGTGACACTAGGCACAACACAAACATGGTTGAACTCCTCACCTGGTTGCCGCCACACATGCTTCACACCATCTGAGCTAGATAAATTCATCTTTGACTCATCACCTCCTATTTTTTACTGTCATTTACTGGCAATAGTGCATGATTTCTGTCGAACAGTAGAGCAGCATGTATTTTTCCTTTCTTTCGGGGTCCAAAACAGACGGACCCGTTCGGCACAGCAAGCTCGCTGGGATTGGAAGATCGTCGTCGGGCGGGGGAGCAGTCAGTTTGCACTCTTCTGGAATTCCTGGATTATGCGGCCCGCACCCACAAGCTGGTGATCTTTGACCTGTACAAGCCGCCCGAGGGGCACCCGTACCGGGAGACCTGGATCCAGCGTACCCTCGACGTCGTCCTGAATCAGTCGTCTCTGGAACCCTCACAGGTGAGGTCTTCCGGAGTTTGCTTCAGAGGACTTTGGTTTTCCGTGTGTTATGTCCGTTGAGCAGATGCTGTGGTTGCCACCTGAGGATCGGAATTTGGTCCAGCAGCAGGCGAGTGAATTCCAGCAGATCTCCGGGTCGGCGCTCTCCATCGAAAGGCTCCAGAAGGACAACATCTCCAGGCTCAACCTGCGTTACACTTCCATGTCAGCCCAGCTCATGAGGTGAGGTTTGTGTTGTAGTGTCGTGTTCCTCCCCTCAAACAGGGACTCAAGAAATTTAGTCTCAAAGTTAACACATCTGGCTTATTTCCTGTAGCGCTGTGACGTCATTAAAAGAACACAACACTGGTGAATCCCATTAACACAACATATTAGGCGAGCTCCGAAACAGACAGCAATTGTAGTCAACAGCGATTGCAATACTGTTCATTTCTGCTTTGAGAAATTGAAACTTTGCCTACACTGTCACTTTAGACTGTTTTTTCAGAGTTGTGTGCTTCGACCTCCAAAATCTGCATAGGGTAAGTTCACCTGCCGCTGTTCCTTGTTTGCCTTGGCCTCCTTTTAGGTAGGCAATTTTGCCTTTTTGTTTCTTTTTTTTTGCCGCGTGTGTCGCTGTTGGTAGAATTCTGTCAGGCTAGCTCCCAGTTAGCTCACCGCATGTTTTTGCGTTTTTCCCCCTTTCATTGATCTGTCCATGTTTGCCCCCTATGGCAGCTCTCTATGTGTTACTTTTGCACCCACCTGCGACATAAACTACCAAGACTTCAATCTTAACACTCAAAACCACTTCAACTGATTTAAAAAATATGGTGACTGGCTTGCTAGGGTGCTTGTGTTCCTCCTATGACGTCACAGCTCAGGATGACAAAGAAGCTGGTGTTTTCAAAATGTATTATATGGGAAAATAATTGGAATATACCGATTAAATTGATATAGATTAAATATTGGACTATTCCCTCACATTTTGCATGATGAAGAATTTTGGATTACCTTCAAAGGGATACCCAACTTCTAAAACATACCAAATGTGAAAAAATAGTACATGTATTTTGCACAATATCAATATGCTGTACATATAAATGGTATATCCCAATTATTTTCCAAGATAATTAATTTTGACTTCCTGAGCTCTGACGCCATGTGAAGCACACAAACTGTCCCCCTATTGGTTTCCATGTTAACTAGTTGAAAAGGTTTTGAGTGTTTTAAGCCAAGTTTTGCTAGTATTTTGTGGATAATGCAGAGGCGTTGTGTCACAGGTGGGTGCAGCAGTAGTACAACAAATGGTAAGCAGCCAAAATGGGACCAACTGGTAAAAATAACACACAGAAAGCTAAGAGGGGCTAAACCAGCCAAAAGCGGCAGGCTAGCCAGCTGCTAAAAATGGCTGATAGGGAACGTTTAGCGGAAAAATGGGAGGTCGGCCGACCGAAAACATGCAGTAAGCAGCCATGACCACGAGCCAACGACAAATACGATTATGGCAATAAAAACGAACCCATCCGGGAGAAAAAAACATGCAGGCAAGCCAGCTAGGCAAATGCTAACGGGGCTAACCTACACCGAACTAAACTGAAAGCCTTCGGAAAACTGCACGCTTACGTGGACCTATCTGGACAAAATTATACTAATTGCACGACACGCGGCGAAAAACATGACAGGAAAAGTCGCAATCACATACCTAAAATGAGGCAGAGGAAAAAAAGGAACGGGTGCTGTACAAGACGGAAGGTATACTTACCACACAGCTTTTGATGATCAAAGCACCCAACTCGGACGAAACTGTCAGAAGTCCCTCAGCGACACAGTAAGCCAAGTTCCAAAAACTCCAAGCGGAAATGAGCACCAAGTTTTTCAACAAGACAACCCCCCCATTGTTTTGGTTGTCGTCGTCTTCCAGTGACATCACAGCTCTAAGGGATATGAGGTCAAACTGTCTACTTTGAGGGTCAATTTCTCGAGATCCAGGACGCGCGGAATATTTTGAAACATAACTGCATACAGTGGAACCTCGGTTCTCAACCATAATCCATTCCAGAACCCTGTTCGAAAAGTGATTTGTTCGATCACCGAAATCATTTTTCCCATTAAAAATAATGTACATCGTTTTAATCCGTTCCAACACCCTGAATGTTTACCTTGAATGTTTAACGTAAACATAAAGCTAACTCAGGCTAATCGTACGTTCGCGTTATCGTAATCTTCCGTACGAAAGATTACGCTAACGTGAACGTGTAAAAATAAAAAAAATCAGGTCGTTTACAAGTCATTCAGCACCCGGGTCTCCACAACAAGTGGGGAGCGGTTCATTGGAAAGGGGGCTCCGTTCCAACTCCCTGAATGTTTAACGTAAACATAAAGCTAAACCAGGCTAATCGTACGTTCGCGTTATCGTAATCTTCCGTACGAAAGATTACGCTAACAGGAACGTGTAAAAATAAAAAGAAAGGATAAAGAAAAGAATTATGAATAAGATTTCTTACCTTTGTGGTGGTCAGCAGAAGGCGCAGGCAAGATCAGCAATAGTTGTACGCACTACTTTTCTTTTTTCACCTGTAGCAACTTTGCTGCTTGCACTGACTTTCTTCGGAGGCATAATTAGGGGCTAAAACACTTCGTACACCTATATAAGCGAAAGCAAAACGAAGCACTGTCAAGGAACGGACCAGGAGGCAGGAAGTGTGAACTCATTTTGCGTGTACGATCTGTCACTTTAATTTAGAAAATAAAAGTTGTCCAACACGCAGGGACCAAAGACAAAACAAAACAGGCTTAAAGGCAATCAAAAATTCAAACTAGGCATTTACTCAGAACAAACGGGCATGAACAGGTTTTTCCTCAAGTTAAGCAATGGTCTGGCAACGGGCAATCCCAAAAGGAGCGCTTAAGTATCCCACACGCAATCAAGTCAATGTGTCTCAGCCGGTGTAAAGGGCGGGACCAGCTGGGTGCCATGAGGACCGTGCAGGACATGACAAGCACGTCCGCACGCGATAACAGTCGGTCACGAAAAGAGCGATCTACACCCGTACGCCGCTAAGCATCGCACCCTAGCGTACGCACTCACGCATTACGGGCGTTCGAACTCCGATTTTTTTGACCGAACAGCGAAGCAAGAATTTCTGGAAATCTTGGGTCGGACTCCGATTTGTTCGAACTGAGAGGCGTTCGAAAACCGAGGTTCCACTGTAATTGAAAAAAGGGTATTTTATTATCATGATTCATTTTTTGTGCGCAGTCACTACGCGTCGGCGAACATCAGCACCAACCTGTACGTGGTCAGCGAAGCTTGGCTGTACTCGTTGGCGTGGTGTGCGGGGGCCCACTCGGTCACCACCAACGACCCAATTTTACTAAAGGCCCTGAAGCAGCCCATCTTCCTCATGGTCCGTAAAAAATAAATAGCCATACGCCCATTTTGACATTAAAGGGACAGTGTGTATTATTTGACCCCCAAATTCGGCTGTATTGTGTAGGCAAACAAAAACAAGTGCCATAAAGCACGAAGAAAGTACATTCTTCTGAGACTCGAAGCGACCAAAATTTGTGAATGAAATAGAAAAAATAAAAAAAAAAGGAAAAAAAAGAAATTGAAAATGAAAGAAACAGGAAAAACTAAAAAAAAATGAAAGGAGAAAGAAGAGAAAAAACTGAAGAGAGAAAAACGGAAAGCAGAAAGAAAAGAATGAACAAAATAGAAAAGGAAAGAAAAAAATGAAAGAAAAAAGAAAAGTTAAAAAATTAAAAAATTGGAAAAATAGAAAAAAAAATAAAATATAAGGAAAAAGAAGAGAAAAAAAAATGTGAGGGCAAAAGACGAGAAATGGAAAAAGTCAGGAAAAGGAAAGTAAAAAGAAAGCAGAAAAATGAAAGAAAACAGAAGTGAAACTACAAGAAATGAGGCCATAAAAATGAAAGAAGAGACAAATTTCTCCCCGTATAGGTGACAGTATTTGCATGGACAATAACGAACGTCAATAATTGATTTGTAATTTTTGCACCAATACACATTGAATAATGCCCTGTTTAGATGTAGCATGCGCGACCTAGCGATGATACTTCTTCTCATGACATACAAACTAATGCCGGTAGCCGTTAATAAAGAGGGAAGAAGAAATGCAATGACAAATCAAAACCACCAAGTAGCAATGTCAGCGTCATTCTTGAGCCGACTTGTTGAGAAATATGGCAACAATTTCAAGCAATTACAAACACTTCACCTCAAATTCAAGCACTTTTCAATCCTTGAAAACACAACACTAAAATTCCAGCATTTTCAGAGATTTGGAACACATGTAAGATAACAAAATATTGACTCACCCGTTTGTGTTTATGAAGACTCCTGACGAGTATAAAACAATGTGGCTGGTCACGGACGCGTTGTCACTGATGCTGGTGGTGAGCATATTCTCCTTTCATCGGTATGGATCGAAAACCTTTATCGATAGTTTGTTAGCTAAAAACGATTCACACTTACAACTTTGACTGATAACAGGCGTCGAGCTAGAAGACAGGTGGACCTGGACAAACTCTGCGAAGATGAAACGTCACCGGAAGGCGACGTATACTTTAAATCAGGTGAGTTGTGTTTTTCGCCGAGGAATGTCTCTAACATGATAAAATAAAATTGAGTTCCTGTTCCAGAGCCGGGTGACATTTGGTCGGTGAGTAACACTTGGAAAAACCCGGCCAATCCCGTTACTTTCTCCAGCAGCCAGACGCTTCCTTGAGCCGGTTGCTTCAGTTTTTGATGTAGAGCAAATAAGCCCAGCACAAAATGGACTTCCAAGTAACTCAGAACTTTGGATTATGGATGGAACGACTGCGTCCCCGTTTGGACAGTTCCTGAACGTACCAATTCACCATGTGCCATAATAAAATCTGATAACAAAGTTTTGAATGTAATTCAAACATCCGAGGCTATTTATTGATAAAATAATGTTCTCTCCATGCGTAATCTGTCATGATTTGTCAATTGCCCTTACCTGCGCTCCCCTTTCAGCCCTAGCTGCCACCCGTTCCCTAATTGATCCTCCTCCTATTTAAGCACGTCATTCTGGTTCACTCCTTGTCAGTCCGTCAGCAAACCTCAGTGCATGCAAGGCAAGCACTTTTGATTCTGGCTCGCGTTTTGATCACGACCTGTTTCCTGTATTGATCCCTGATCCGAGCTCCGTTCTTCTGTCCCGGCTATCCGTATCCTGCCTGCCTCTGTTTCCTGTATCGATCCCCGATACGAGCTCCGTTCTCCTATCCCGGCTACCTGTATCCTGCCGTATTCTGTTTCCTGTATTGATCCCCGATCCCTGGCTTCCAGCTCGTCCCGGCTACTGATCTGAAACGACGCTCTGTCTCACGTCCCGGCTGCCTGACTTGCTTCCGATCTCCGACCACGCTTTGTTCGCGAGGGCTTCCCGCTTCTCCTGCCCAGCGAACACCAGATCGCTCTTTTTCCTCTTGCCCTGACTCTCCCAATCCCTTAATAAAGCATTGTGTGAAATGTTACACATTTGGGTCCCCTGTTTGTACCGGTCGTAACAGTAATTATGTGGTTTGGAGGGGCATTCTCAAGTATAGATCATCACGCAAATTTCTCACTTCTTTGGCTTTGTAACACGTTTAACAACTTCAATGACCCGATACTGTGAATATCAGATATCTAAGACCACGCCCATAGAGGCATGATCTGATCAAGCGTCCCTGGTCCACATAAAAAGAGGAACTGATCGATAGTTAACTCTCTACTGCCTTGCATGTCGACTGCGTGGCACAGCCGTGCAGGCCTACACTGCAGCTTTGAGTTTAGCATGTGGGACCGGAGCACGAGACCAAATCTCTCCGCAACAAGTACAATTTAACACCATGTTGGCTGGGTCTTGGGAATGAGTGTTTTTTTCTGTACAAGGGAATCCCTCTAAATCGACAAGAATCATAGCGGGAAACTTTTGTAACTTTCAGCGGTCGAAAACTCCCATAATCTGCGGGGCCTTCTCCTCCCTATCATTAATTCTCAGTGTTAATAAATTGTGTATGTTATTTCCATCGGCCTGGTTCATGGTCCATTTTCTTGAGATCAGTAATACATATCAGAATTCAAAAGAACTCAAGTAATAATTTAATTTTTATCAGTGTAGGAAATTCTAGCCTCCTTCAGAGAAATAAGATTTATGGTGGAGCACAAGCAACACCTAGAGGCAAATTCGTTTACTGACTGCAGTA
Source organism: Urocampus carinirostris (assembly GCF_059441175.1). Lineage (NCBI taxonomy): Eukaryota > Metazoa > Chordata > Actinopteri > Syngnathiformes > Syngnathidae > Urocampus > Urocampus carinirostris. The sequence continues at coordinate 10,533,783 of NC_142365.1, forward strand.
AGGAATAATTCGTTTCAATCCTAATGATTTTCAAAATGAAAGCTAGAAAAATCCTTACAATTATTTAGCTCATTCAGTGCCGTAACGTATACATGTTTTCAGGAGCATTGTCCCTGAGTGCTAAAACGTAAAAAAAAACTTTTTTTTTTGGCCTAATTTGAAAAAATAAATATATATATATATATATATATATATATATATATATATATTCTAAAGGCTTTGGCTCTGCTGATCAGTAAGTATCAAGCCTGTGGGAATGATTTCAGTATCTTAAACCACCACTAGACAGCAGGAATGGCTTTGATCAAATCTTGGTCCAGACATCGAGAAGCCCCCATTTCCTCGTGTTGCTTCTTCTATCCAGCGATTGAGAGTCTGTGGGTGGCCCCGGAGTGACCGAAATCATGTGATCTCGTCACTGGAGTCATCCGGCACTGAAAATTTCTTGCAAAGTTCATGCATAAGTTCAGTGTTATTGTATGTAAGCATTGTTTAGATATTGGCGGTATTACAAATGGAAAAAAAGCACTAAAGTGAAAGTTCTGCATCCTTTCACAAGAAGGTAAGGAGGACATGATCTACAGAAATACAAATATTGTGTTAAACAGTTTTTTATTGACACCTAAGGACAACAAGACAGATGACGGAAGGGCGCTTAAAACATTTAGCTAATTGCTTGAAACATATTATAAATACATATAAAAGGGATTATATATCATGTGCGGGTGAAAACTGTGGCACGTGTTTGCCTACTTGTAAACAACTTCAAACGTGACAAGTGAATTAGCTCGGATTAGCTAGCTAGCTTCCCGAATCAACGTGAATTTGAGCTAGTTTTCTAAAAGCATCTGGAGCAGGCATGTCAAACTCAGTTTGGTTCAGGGGCCGGATCCAGACTTTATGTACTCAGGGGGGCTGGATCAGTAAAAAATTTTGGAATTCTACATATTTTACCTTTTTTTTAGTATTATCCTTTATCATTCTTTGGAGCTTGGTGGTCTTGGGGGTTTGGCGCCCGCTTACAACATTGGAACCCATTGCCTCCCAGTACGCGCTCGGCATAAGGGTTTGGTCACCTAATGACTCCCAACAAGATGTTGCAACACACCAGTTGGGTTGCGCGAGGGGGCTGGGAATCCCCTCCTTTGTATCAATTTCCCAGAAAGAGTCCAACATGTGAATGTGTTCTTGACTCTAGCCACCTTTCACTAGGAAGATATGGCTCCGGTATATACTTTATCATTCAACCTGCACCAGCTCGGTGGCCTTGGGGGTATGGCGCCCGCCCCAAGACTGGGAGGTTGTGGTTCAAGCCTCGGCTGAGTCATACCTAAGACTTAAACATTGGTACCTGTTGCCTCCCTGCTTCGCGTTCAGCATTAAGGGTTGGAATTGGGGGGTTTGGTCACCTAATGACTCCCAACACCTCGGTTGGGTTGAGCGAGGGGGCTGGGAATCCCCTCCTCTGAATCAATCTCCCAAAAAGAGTCAGAAATGACTCTAGCCACCTCCCACTAGGGGGATATGGCTGCGGTATATATATATATATATATATATCATTTAACCTACATTTGTATCCTGCCCTAATAATTGTAATCATGAATGAAAAGGGATCCTTTCTTAGCACAACACAATGGATAAATCGTATTTTCATTGTCCTTGTTTGGCATTGAATGTGTTTGAATAAATGCAGCTTTACATCTGAACCAACTCACCACGCTAGACAAACTCAAGTGTAAGCTATGAATACATACCTGTCAACCTCCATGGCTCCATGCCCTTACAAAATGTTGTATTTTCCCTTACAAAATACAAAATATTCTTACACCATATTTTTTTTTCAAATGTGTTTATTTATGTAGTTTAACATGTTATACTGTATTCTACATGTGTTTCGTTATATATATTGTTAATAAACATTTTGTTGTGAAATACTGAGTTGCTCGACATGAATGAGGTTTATTATAAAAAAAAGTTCAAAAATTAAGTTGCTTGGACATTCACTGGAGAAGGACAAAATACATGCAAATAGAATTAAGTAGAATTTTCTTATTCAAATTATGAATGCATTTTCTGCATTAAAGTATTGTTGGTAATATAGTGATTAAAGGGAAAACCACAAACCTGTCTTTTTTCATTTTCTCCTTTTGTACTTCCTTTTTTTCTTAACATCTTTATACAACATAATCATACTTAATGCATCAAAGCAAGTGAGCCGTGTAAGAGCTCTTTAATGAGTTGAGCCGAAAAGCCGGTTCTCTAAAAAGAGACGGACTTCCTTTCACTACATCAAACCGCTCGCTTCGTTTGCCACGAAAAAAAAACGATACCGAGATAGAGGCTACCGTGGCTAACTCGTTTGACTTGATTGTTTTTTCGTTTCGTGATAGTCGGTGTATACCGGATGGTACCCATAATTGACAAATTTGCGTTTTTCCGTACAGATTTTCTTGTACGTCGTACACGTCTTAAAATGCATAATAAACGTATTTTGTATGGCAAAAACGTACAGGTTGACAGGTATGTGAATATATATACTCTATGCTTGCCTTAATTGTCATACTGTTTTGAAATAAAAAATAAAAAGAAATACAAAGTTTTAGCAGTGAACGAGAAAAAACTTCAGATACAACTGCCAGGCTGGGCCTACTGAAGCTGTGAATATACGGCACAATATTGTCTTTAAATGAACTAATAAGTGAAGTTCATTGTCTTTAACATCATATTGTTAATGATTTGTGCAAAGAAATGCCGTGATATTTCACCTATTTCCCCTTCTCTCTTATTGCACTCCTGCAGTCTATTTGCTGCTGAAACTTGGCTTCCCTTTGCGTTTACAAGGGAATCCATATCAGGTGTCAAATCCTGAGTAGCAGCACATTTAACAATGTCATTCAAGTGTTTGTTCATTCACAATACGCCGCATTGTTTTATTATTGTTCATCACAGAGAACACCTGTTCACAAATATACGTAGTTCCAAACACAGATAGAACCTTTGCAAAGAATCAGCTCTATTACACATTTCCTGCCCTTTAACGGCAAGAAGGAGCAGTTGGTTTGTATTTATGGAAAAAAATCATATCTTTTGATAGAAATGTGCTAGAGACGTACTTCTTTTTTTGACAAACTCAAAAATTTACGGCGGGTCGAATGAAATCATTCGCAGGCCGCTTCCGGCTGTATGTTTGACATGCCTGATCTGGAGGGCATAACCTACGCATACAATTTTCATAATTAGGATTCAGAAACAACACACGAATAACACCCAAACTACCCGAAACACAAAAACAAGAATGCTAACTGAAAGGCAACGAGTGAGAGTGAAATGGCGGGTGCTCGTCGTTCACTTGCCGCTAACTCGTGAGCTTCGCTGTTTGGTCATGGTGGTTAGCATTTGGCTGATGTACGACGTCAGGAGGTCGTCCATTTTGTAGCCCTTCGGGATGATAAAATGCAACTTTAGCTAGTTAGAGGAAGCGATTGAAGATTTTTCATAATTCAAATCTGCTCCTGTTTGATGGGTATGTTTATACCAACCAAAATACGTTCAAAACACAACACATTTTGGACTTAATAAAGTCTAAAAAGGACCTGTAAGAGAAATTATGGTCTGAATGTGCCTTTTATACTATATACCCAAGATAAACTTTTACTCTTACTTTTATACTTTAATATCTTTACGTTTATATATATTTATATATGTACTAACCCATACAACTTGATGACCACTGGCAATTTTCTCAAGACTCCTATCTATTTTCAAACTATGAACCGCTGTGATGTATCATTTATACTCGCACGCCATCTAGCGACCAACATTATACTATCTATCTATCTATCAACCCTACACATCAACCTTCCTTCTAGTCATTATCCTTTCGACCTCCTCTTTCTTCCACTCAGTCGCTTTACTTCCACATCCTCTCACATTAAGTGACCCAAGAACTAGGGTTTGCGGGACCTTTCGGTCTCCCGCCCCCTTTCTTTGCCTTGCTGTCTCTTAGGGAGTAGAGATAGAGAGGAGAAGATCCCCAGTCCCCTCGCTCCCTCCACTTTAGTCGCCTCCTACGACACGCAGCGGACCACGGTTGGAGAATTCTTACACCTCCCAGGGAGAGAGGGGCCCCTCACCACAGGTCATAAAACCTAGTAGTAATTACACTAGTTGGTTGGACCCAATTTTTATGGTGTGTCAAGTATAGCCTGGTGGTGCCTATTCCTCTCCAGGCAAACGTATGTTTCCACCAGGTCTCGAACCACAGACCTTTCGCGTGCTAGGCAGATGTGCTAACCACTGAACATTATACACAACATTATACACTGCATTTAAATATGTGATTCCTGTCTAAACCAATCAGATTAATTCTTGTGTTCATATAAACCAATCAGATGTGTAGTTTCCTTCTTGTGTTTTACAATAAATGAGCCGATCCTGGAAGCACGTACCTCCGATGGAAGGGGCTATCAAAAAGTTTCAGACTCTGAGTGTGTTCTTTTCTACTTTCTACTACAATCTCAAGTTTGAACCATTCCAAATTTAGCCCAAAAATGTAAAATCCAATGTCCAAAAGATGTCTTTTGTGAGAATAGTATGGTCATTTCTCTTTAAATCATGGTACTGGCTCTCGTCTTAAGATACTAATGCTAATCTCATACCCTTCGGTCTACACACAATCCACTATCAGATGACTTATTTTGGACTTCATCAAGTTTAAAAAGGCCCAGACCTGATTTAACTCACAATCAAACATCCAAAAGATGTCCGGTGTTAGGCAGGTATGGTCATATTCCTTTAAATTGTGGTTTTGGCAACCCATTTTAGAAGTTGAAGGTGTAAGCTAATGCTGAAATAATATCACTGAGCCGATCACAACCCAGAATAAGCCCAAAAATTCAAAACCCAAAAGATGTCCATTGCTAGCCAGATATATTAAATGGGAATACTGGCTATCGATTTTAGAAGCTAAAAGTGTAAGATAATGCTAATCTCATACCCATTGAAATAATAAATTAACTACTGATTAGGGCAGCACTGCGGAGCAGTGGTTAGCGCGTGTGCAGCACAGTTCTGAGGTCATGAGATCGAAGCTTTATGTGTGGATGTTCTCCCCGTGCTTGCGTGGGTTTCCTCCGGGCACTCCGGTTTCCTCCCACATTCCAAATACATGCATGTCAGGTTAATTGGCCGGTCCAAATTGTCTCTAGGTGTCTAGGTGTGCCCTGCGACTGGCTGGCAACCAGTTCAGGGTGTCCCCTGCCCACTGCCCGAAGATAGCTGGGATGGGCTCCAGCACCCCCGCGACCCTACTGAGGATAAGCAGTGCAGATAATGGATGGATGGATGGAACTCCTGATTAAAATGTGATTTTTTTCAACCTATTTTTTGAGGGGGGGGAGTAGCCTGATAAGCTAGTAGCGGCTTCGGCAACCTGCAAATCAGAACCCACATGTGGCTCTTTAGTGCTAGTGGTTAAGGGGTACGACCTGACACTTTAAAAAGGTTCATAATTAATGCTTCCTAAAAACATAACACAAATAAGAAATGACCTTAGTGGAGGTCCTAGTGGCACTCACCAAGGAGGTTTCACACAGCAGCTTGCTGCCTCGCACTAGATTGCCGATGGTGATATGGAAATAGGTGTTGCCGCTGCTCCAGTTGGAGATCTTGGTGAAGGGGTGCGTGATAAGAATTTCCTTCAGAAACGAAAAAAAAAGAAACATTTCTTATCTTACCAGTGGTTGAGTGCAATTCAAAACCTCAGTGCAACTCATTTTAGAATCCTAAACCCCCCCAAAACAGGACCTACCTTGGACTTTGGATCAATCAGACTGACTCCATGTTTGTTGATGGCAATCAGGAGTGTTTCTGGGTAATTTGGATCTGTGGTTTGCTGCATCAAAACAAACATTTTCAAAAGAGCATTCGTAAAAACGTGAAATTTTGCTGCTTGGTAAATTTGTACCTTGACCTCAAAGAAAGCTGAACCAAATGTGGCCCACTTGTAAATGATTTTAAGAAAGGACAGTTTGGCTTCTTCCTTCGTCTTTCCAGATTGTTTGTTGAAAATCGACATGATTGACTGAGGAGCGAGAATGACAACCCAAAAATGTTCAACTGGAAGAAGCAAACCAAAGAAAACACACAAGGCATTCTGCTTACTCTCTTCCAGTCGTCAGCAGACAAATGTCGGCTCTGGTCCTGCGGGACGAGGTCTTTGAGGATCTTGGGCATGTTCTGGAAATGAGACTTGTCGTCTTCAAACTTGACCCGGTAAATAAGCGCTGCTAGTTGGTGCACTTCCTCCTTGGAACACTTGTGGTAGCCCCGCAGGTATTTTGGCAGTTCCTACACAGAAAACTGAGAACTTAAGAGAAAGACTTGTGCAGTACAATATAACCACGGGATATCCCCTGCCTTATGAGATTTTCACATAACATTGTGGAAGACTTTGTTTCCTCTTTATGGTATTTTCTTTGCTATGCAACACCCAAAATCAATTATTTCACATGTCAAAAATGTATAAGGTTCCAACTTTGCAGCGATCATGCGTATGGATTACACCTTTAAGATGTCCGTCTGCTATTGGTCAACATCATATAAGATGCCGGTCTGCTATTGGTTTACGTTATGGCATCATGAACATATGCGTAACATTTCTCACAAGTTTATTGAGATAGAGAGTGGAGGGCCAGCGCCCGCGATCCGGTGCTCGCTAGACGCGGGAAGCAAGTCGCTCTCGCAATCGGATTGTGATCCGAATACGGATGTGGATCTTTCCTTAGCGGGCGATGGCGGTGTCAGGGACAGAAAAACAGATCGATAGCCGGGACAGGAGAGCAAAAACGTGGTCGGGATCGGAAACGAGTCGTAAGCCAGGACGGGAGAGTAGCCGTAGTCGGGATCAAAAATGGGTCGTAGCCGGGATGGGAGAGCAGATGTGGTCGGGATCAAAACAGGTCGTAGCCGGAGACAGACGGGAGAAAAAAACGGGACAGGCGGGAGTCAGGGTCGAAAAAGGCTAACCTTCATACACAGAGGTTCGCAGACGGACTGACAACAGGGGATTGACAGGACGGGGTTTAAGTAGGGACAGGGAGCCAATCAGAGCCCGCAGCGGTTGGCACAGGTGATTCCCATCGGTAATCATGACAATTGGCTGAAATACCTTTCCTATTGTCTTTCTCTTTCTTCATTCAGTAAAGAATATTGTGTGTTTTGAAAATAATTTGCGAGCTGTTGATATAGTACGGTACTTTCTTGTACTCTAGTTATTTGCTATGGGTACCAAGGATTAGAGTGAAGCTGAAGGTAGAAGGAAAAATTTAAAAACCATGGAAACAAAGCTTGCGATTATCAAGAAATATGAAGACGCCTCAAGAATCGCTACCTTGCTAAGTTTCATGGCTATAACCGATCTACAGTAATTGAATTCATGCCCAACTAGGGCACCAGAGATTATACTGACTTGGTAGTAATGGAAGATGGAATCAGCCATGGAGTCTTTTCCAGGAAATGTGTTGGTCCACAGTTTTTTCATGAAGAAGACCTGGTAGGTCAGTGAAGGCGCAACACCTGCAGACACAGATGTGGTGTCATTCTGTTTGTCCTTTGTGTCCGGAAAAAATCGCCCTTTTCTACCGTCTTTCACGTGTCTGGCTTTCTTGATCCAGTCAGTCAAATGGCGAACAAAGTCAAAGAAGAAGTCACCATCTGGCACACTGATGACCTGGAAAACAACCCAAAATGGGCAACGGTGGCTACTTTGAAGATATTAACATCTCATACCTTATCTGTGATCTTGACAAATAGGCTGAAACCCTCTGATGACTTCAACAACAAACGCCCCGAAATGTTGTGGCAGAAGTCTTTGGCCTTGGTACTGGACTCCACTTCAAACACCTATAAATAGACCAGACTGAACACAGCAATTTCTAGCGCAACTGTTGATTTTTTAATACGAAAGACTAACCTCGTCTGAGTCATCTGGGAAATAAACTTTGTGGAAGATCTGGGTGGTTTTGTGCTGAATGGCTTCTACCTCCACCAAATGAGGCGGGTATTTCCTGGACCCGTTTCTACCATAATTTCAAAGCCAAATGATGAGAAGTCATACCAGGAATGAGGGTCAGTATCTTACCGTAAGGCCTTCTGCAGCCGTTGCATGCAATCCGGAGCTAAAGGGTAGTGCTTTTTGGCCTGGAGGAACTTCTGGATATGAGGCAGGAGGACGTTACTGGGAGGAAAAAGTCCTGTGCAGAGCCACAGAAGCTCCCATCCCTTCTCCTCACTGTACCTGAAATTAAAGAACAAACATGACTAACAAAACTAAGCGCGGGAGTCCTTTGGCTGGTTGAACATACTTGATGTGATTGTCGGTGAGCTGTTTGACAATCTGGCAGAAGATCTCGTCTTTGAGCGGCTCAGCCTTCAGGGCTCCCTCGAAGATCTGATCGGTTAGCTCGTTGACCGAGCGTGCTCTTTTGGACGGGTAGTCGCCCATGTACTTCATCACAGGTGCGGCTTTAGTCAAGGATGAGACATTTAGTTTGGCGGGTATTCAAAGCAAAAAACATTGCTGGTGTCCAGAAGTAGCTAAGGTTCTTACACCTTTTTAATGGCCAAATTCAAGCACTTTTTAAAGACTTTCAAAGCCAATTTTCCAATTTCTCCAGTACCATTAAACGAAGAAATCCTCTGTGAATCAATCTATAGCCCTGTTGTTTGAGGTCACTGAGTGCTCCTCGAAAATATTTCCGAAATCTTCTCACTTGTTTTTCAGTTGCACAAATATATCCGCGATTTACATATGCGCTTTAGTCTTGCAGATGCTTTTGTCGAAACAAATGATTTGTACATGTTGAGTGACTCAAAAATATATTTGTGGATCTGAAAAATGCGTGTGTGAATATTTTTGAGCCAATTCTCTCCTCATCACCAGATCACCTCAGGATGTGTTGACCCAAAACAGCGGAAGGAGTTCGAGTTTGAATAGAGCAAGGGAAGACTTGTGTGGTGGGTTGCTTTTTTGGTGTTAAAATTTACAAAAATAACATGCTCATCTGTAGAATGTACTGGTGCGAAAACAGTAATTTAAGGAACATGTTTTTTACAATTACAGGATGGAACAGGCTACTTCAAAAGTATCATAGGAGGCTGCTATTAAAATAACTGACTGGACCGAATATTGTACATCATTAGGATTGTCCGCGTCTGCAGTGCCCATTTCATAACTGGTGAGTTATCATGGCGATCTGGTTTAGACTTACATGAGCGTCAGATGCCAAAGTAATGCAATGGCAAAACAAAGCCACCAGAGAGCAGTGCTTTTTGAGCAGATGTGTTTTTTTCTTCATTGAATGCATTGTCTATAGAATCAGGCTGCAGAAAAACATGGCAACAATTTCCGACATTTACCAGCACTTCACCCATAATCCAAGCACTTTTCAAACCTTGAAAACACAACATTAAAATTCAACTATTTTCAAGGATTTCAAGCACCCATAAGAACCCTGAGTAACACCAAAGTGGATAGAAAGGATATCCAAAAATGCCTGGCAGGCCTCCTGGGAAAGTTCCTCATGTGCTAAAACCTTCTTCAACAGAGGTTGTTTGAGAGGCTCCCGGCTGCAACTCCACAAACGTTCCTTTCCTCGAGTCTTAGAGATCATCACCCTGCTCAGCGTGCTCTTCGGAGGAGGCCTGAAGACGTCAATAATGGCAAGATGCATTTATTATGATGGTACAGTTGAAGATGAATTAGCTATGCAAGGAGTCAGGGACCTAAAGTAATCGTAGGAGAACTCCTCCAGCGTGTATGCTTTGCTTTTATCCTCACTGTCGGCGAGGCTCGTCTGGGACAGGGTGACTGACTCCCGTCGCTGATCAGGAGTCATTGTAACTAAGGCCTGCGATTCATAAGCACGGCACACTGTTAACAAGACTGTCAAAGTCGCCAAATCTCCCCTCACTCACCACAATGTCGTACTGCGGTCTGGTGATGGTGGGCAGGACATAGACGCAGTCTGCCGGGAAGTCTCCTCGTTGTTTAGTCCTGTCATTGATCCCGTGGGCCCATCCGGAGTTCATCACATGACCCCCGTCGTGTTCGTCCAGCACAATTAGATCTCCTTTGGAGAAAGTCAGGAATGTGGACGGTGCACCTGCTTGGAGATTATATAAATACATGGCAGCCAGCTAGCATCAATTTGTAAGTATTGTGTTGCATCTCACCAGGATCGGAATAGTCCACTAAGCCGACCACATATTTGGATCGCTTCCTCAGCCCTTCCAAGAACGCCACAACTAGGTCTCTGATGTCCTCTGCGTTATTGGAGGTGAATGTATACTCGTCCCCTTTGATGGTGGCTAGCGTAAAACTCTGGCCCTGGAGTTTTCCTCCTCTGTAAGATTTCACATGTGAAAAAATCTCTGACAAACTACAACGGTCTATAAGAGGATACCTGCTGCTGGAGACTGCAATAATTTCTGGGAAAGAAAGCTCCAGGAGGACCTGCTCCTGTTCATCGACAAAGTAGACACCGGTCCAGTTTACTGCAACGATAACGTCGTTCTTTGGCAGACTCGGCCCTAAAAACACAAGCAGCAAGAAACCATGATGATACTGTGAGACAAACCACTATAAAAGACTCTTACACTCTTCACACAACATTCTTTGCACTGACCGGAAAATTTGAAGGCCTCATAGAAGCGCGAGAACAGTAAAGGCCACTTGAGTCGAGCAAAAGACACCACATCCTCCTTCACCTTCTGCGTGTTGGGCCTCTTTTTGCTGTATAGCCCCTGGAAAGACATTTCAGGTTATCCCTCCACACAGAATTTAAAGAAACATCAAATTGGTACCTTCTTGTGGGCGTTGATGATGAGCTGAGCCCACTTCTCTGCCGTCTTGGCGGAGGTGATCTCCCTGTCAGGGATGTAGGATGGGATGAGACTGAGGAGGCGATCTTGCAGAATGTCAATGCCATAATCCACGTAATACTGCTGTGAGGCCAGCTCAGCCAGATCCTCCTCCTTAAGGTTAACAAAACAAGAGGAGGCTGAAACAAGGACCAGGGTCTTTGTGGTTCTCAGGTGAGATCAGTTCTAACGGGTATGAGTGAGTCTGGTAAATGCTCTCTCACCTTTTCGCAGCGATACTCTCCAAACTTAACCCCTCGCACAATCTGCTGATAAATGAGATTGGTAGCCACGTAGTCACTGGCGGGGTTGTGCCAGGGAGTGAAGATCTCCTTCCTAAAGAACAGCCTCCACGGGGCGTTGCGCTCCTGAGCACCCTGCTCCTTGGCGTACTGCTCACACTGTGAGACGGCATCCATAACGTGGTCGTTGCTGCTGCCTAGCGATGACACCTGACACCACAGGTAATTGGGGTGCTTATGTAAGAAATGTTCGCGCTTCATTGTATTTGTCGCTGGGGATGTACCTTGTCAAAGAGAGCTATGTACAAGGAGAATCCAAAGCGATCTGTCAGGTTGATCTTGTCAGCAAGAGCGTTGCAGAGCTCACTGGCCGTGGTGGCCGAGTCTGCCAGGAGAGTCTTGGTGGTTCCGTCCATGAACGTCACGGGCAGCATGATGGGCTTCTTTGATTTCGTAGCCTGCAGGGCAGCGAAAGAACAAAGACGTGAACTGCTCACAATTGATTTTTGGTGTCTCTTGGTACCTCCACATCCTAGTCTACTTTGGTTACCTGTAACTCCAACCAAGATGGCGGCTGCGTCCGGGTGCGATTGACAAAAGTCCTCCGCAGTCTTTCCTCACAGTATGGGGCATAACCGGGGGGACCGTTGATCAGAAATGTCCGCAAATACTGGCAAAAAACAGTTATTAATGTTATTTTTGACCTGCTTCTTGCTATCTCACAATATGGATAAATACTCAAGATAACAAAAAAGTAGAAACTTAAGTTCTACCTTGACAAACTTCTCAGAGGGTGCGAAGCATCCGACACAGAGGGACAGTAGGATCCAACCACGGGCGTGGCTGCTTTTGGATGGATTCTGAGAAAGCTGCTTGCAGATCTGACAGTAAATTTCATCCCTGCGGAGAAGTAAATTCGGATCGATAGTGCTTGTTGACGGCAAAGGTAAGTCACAAGAGGGTGCTCACCTCAGGGCGGGCCTCAGAATGCCGTTTCCGATGATGAAGTGAAGTTTCTCCAGGTTGGAAGTAGGTCGGTCCTCCAGCATGCTGTTTCCCTGGAGGCCGTAGTCTGCGTCGGTCAGACGCCTGGTCACCTGCAAAAGAGGAGAACCAGCGCTGGTTGGTTTATGGAAGTCACATCTGTTTGAAAGCGAGAAGCATAACTACTGCGCACACCTCTTCAGTGATCTTGGACTTCCTCTTCAGAGTGAGAGACACAAGTTTATGCCTGACACTATTTCTCTTTTGACTGTCAACTGAGCTGTTCTGTAAATAGGATAAATATGTGAAATTAGCTACTCTCGAATTTTGGACAATGTGTTCCAATTTCACCTCTGTGTCAAACTGAAGCTCCTGCAGCTCCCTTTTGTAGGTCCTCTTGCCGAGGGTTTCGTAGATCTTGGTCATGACCGGGATCTTCTCGCTGCCATCATTGAGGACCAGCTGGCATTTGGGCTCTGGCAGGTCACCCATGAACCGCAGCACAGTGATCCACACAGCCATTGCGGCCTGTTGAAGACAGCGGGACACACCATATAGCGCAGTTTGATAAATTTTGACAGCCGAGTAACTCCCGGTCTCACCAGCTGGTCGCCTTCATCCTCGTGAAAGAGCAATGGCTGCTTTAGCGGTCGTCTGATGTAGGTGTGGGTGGAGACGCCTTGGAAGTAAGTGGCCGCAAACTTTGAGAACTTGTACTCTGACAGGTCCTCGTCGTCCTCATCGGGCAATGGCAGAGCTTCATTCACAACCTCCACGTCTTCACCACGGGGCATGTTCACCAAGTCCTGAGAAAAGGAAAATTACTCTGGCCTTTTGATTTGGATATTACAATAAGAGGAAACATTTTGTTTCCAACGGTTGCTCACATTTTGCTAAAATTTTTCATGTATTGGTCTTGGATACTCACCTCGAAACCAGCAGGGGCTTGCCCGTCCTGGTTGGGCAACGGCCCAGGGTTTCCAAGGAACCCAAACATGCGGTCGACCATATCAGAGTGGTCTACTGGCTGCTCACGCTCTCTCTCCATCTGTTCCAGAAGCTCCTTCTTCCTGCGCGCCTCCTCCCGTTCTTCTCGTTCGCGCTCTTCCTGCTTCTGAACCAGCTGGACCAGGCGCTCTTGGTGCCTGTGGTCCGCCTCGGCCTTGGCTCGCCGAGCCGTCATCTGGTTGCGGAGTTCCTCCTCCTCAGCAAAACGCTGGCGCTCGGCTTCTCGGCGGTGCTGCAGCTGTACGGCGAGGGTTGAAACCATTCTCAATGTAAAGAACTAGCCCAACTCACCACTGGGAAACTACTCAGGGTTGACTCAATAATAAACAGATTTAAACCATGTTTCAAAAGTACACAATATTTATTTAAGCTTTAAAAACACAACAGAAATCAACATGCAAAAATCCACACTTGTGGCTCACATTCACATTATTTGCAGCATAATAAAAAAAAGGCATGTCAATTAAAGGCATTGATAAAAAATACTCAAAATCAAAGAATGAAATCAAACTCATACATCGTAGCAGCACCAAAATACTTTAGATTTGTATCCAGGGTAATTCCATGTCAACTCAACAATGTGATGTTCATGAAATTTAGTTAATTAATTGTTAGTTAATTGTTCAATATCAAATCTAAAAAATAAGGTAAATCAAAGCAGTGTTTTGAAAGCTACATCACGTAGAATGTGGCTCCTAACCAATTTTAGATTTGGTATAGCGCAATCACTATCAATCACTAGCCTGGTTGAATTGGCATGGAATTATATGAGGGTGTGGATACTTTAATCCTTAGAGCCCCCAAACACCCGTCAATAAATAAATATAAACCTCTGAAGCCCTTATATGTATTAGAAAACATGTTGGGAGATATCTATTCATGACTCAAAAAATAATTGGGGTTATTGTACATGATCCACATAGTCAAGGTTTACATGACAAAGTACTAAAACATACACAATCTTGTAGAAAATGGACCCAGTGATGCATTCAAAGGAAGGCAGTGACGGACATTTTTTTTTCCTGGAGAATTTCAAAATTATGTGGGTCATAATTTTCATACACCTGCTCTAATCTAACTGCAAAAAATATAACATTTGAGGCTAATCACAATCAACAACCACACCAAATTTCACAAAAAGCAAGTCAAGTAAAGCCATGTTTATTTGTATAGCCCTTAATCACAAGAAGTGTCAAAGGGCAGTACAACATCTCCTGATCTAAAACCTACATATAGGCAAGGAAAATCTCAAAAACAGAGAGGCAGGCCTCTAAATTTCCAACACTTAATGGAGCAGTTTCCTCGATCCGCAGGTACAGTTGAGTGTCATCTCCATAACGAGGGAAACTAATATTATACCTAAAAATAATATCATCTAACGAAAGCATACAAATGCTGAAAAGAAGCGGACCAAGTACTGAGCCCTGCAGAACGCCAAAGGCAACACTAAAAGACTCAGAGGTCATATCACCGTATCTAACACAATGGGTCCTATATGAGAGGTAGAATCTGTACTATGAAGAAATGATTCCTGAGAGACCAATCCATTTTTCCAGCCATTCCAGTTAGATATTGCAGCTCACAGTGTCAAATGCAGCACTGAGATCGTGTGATGAGGCCCTAGAGTCCTTTGCCAGGAGAAAATCGTTGGTTACTTTAACAAGGGCTGTCTCAGAAGACTGATTAGCCCTGAATCCTGACTGCATAAATTTGAAACGATTATTCTCGGACATAAAGTCCTTCAGCTGCTGTGCGGAAACTTTTTCAAGTATTGTAAAAGAAACAGTAGGTTTGACACAGGTCTATAATTGCATAGGGTTACTGGGTCAAGCAAAAGTTCCTTATTTTTGGGGCTAACATGACTCTCCAGTAAAATTCCAGGATTGATAAAAAAAATTGAGCACCAAGCAAAAAATAAATCAGTTCAGTAAGGCGGTAGAATAAAACAGATTAGGAATACAGAACACTTCAGCAGTAGTAGAAGGGTCTTTGCGGCCTGCTAACATGGCACAAATAGCAGTAGTAAACGTAATAATGTTGTTTTACCTCGGCCTTGAGCCTCTGTCCGAGGCGTCTGGCAATCATGCCCCGGGTGTAAGCCTGGATGGTCACGACAGCACGCAAACGCCGCCAGAAAGCCTGACGGACCAGGAAGCCCCGGCAGCGGGCCTGGATGAGAGCCACGCGGTGCCGAGTGGCGCGGTAGCTCCGGTGGTGCTTCCTGGCCCGGTGGACGGCCTGCAGGCGGAGGAAGCCGCGCCGCATCTAAAATAACAACAAAATAAACATATATAAATCCCTCGCTGTAATGCGGTTTTCCTACTTAGTAACGTTTTTAATGTGCCTTGTGTTCTGCATTCTCATTGGCTAAACAGTCGCCCTGCACCTTTCCTGCCTGAGTCTGTCTGTGCGTCAATAACTTTGCGGTCTTAGTTGTACACATACATAAAACAACTCGACAGGCCAACAGTACTGTGAAAAAGAGTTTCCCACCTTTTGATTCCTGTTTTTTTTGTGTATTTATCACTCACAAATGTTTCAGATCATCAAATTAATTTTAATTACACATTCCTGTGTTTTTTGTGTATTTATCACTCACAAATGTTTTAGATCATCAAATTAATTTTAATTACACACAGAGACAACCCAAGGAAAAACAAAATACAGTTTAGAATGGTTTATTCCACTTATGAAGGCACAAATAAATCTAGGCTTATCTGGACCTGTGCAAAAGTAATTGCCCCCTTTGTTAAATAACAAAGTAACCCAAATTTAATCTGTTAGACAAAGTGAAGTAGGCCACAACATCTCGAGAACACAATTGACATGCCGCGATCCAAAGAAATTCCACAAAAAAATGAGAAAAAAAGTGATTAAAATATTTTAGCCCGGAAAAAGTCACAAATTCATTTACAAAGGCTGTAGGGCTCCAGTGAACCACTGTCAGAGCCATTATCCACAGATAAGGAAAACTGGAAACAGTGGCAAACCTTCCTTGGAGTGGTCTACCAACTAAGATTACTCAAAGAGTGTGATGATGGCTCATCTAGGTTACAAAAGAACCTTTAAAAACATCCAAGGAACTGCAGGCCTTGCTGGCCTCAGTTAAGGTCAGTGTTCATGGCTGTACGCGTAAATCTTTTTCAATTTTCAGTTTCCCTAAAAGCCATCATGTCAACAAAATGCTCTGGAACCTCTGGGAGTAGGTCATGGCAGGCTGTGTGTGTCGGGTGGGTGTGACTGTGTGCATGACTGTGGCAGGCTGGTGCATGTTGTCAGTCAAACAGCTGGGCAGGCGCACATGAAGCAAAGTCAATGTTATTTAAGGAGAAAAATGTGAAACATGGCAAGAGCTAACCTTTAAGCTTGTTACATTGAAAATAAATGTACCAATAACATCAGAATATAAGGAAAATCAGAAAAATGCAAATGAAAGGAAATGCAGTTTTAACAAAGTCTGGGAAACTCATTAACCCGTGGATGAAACCTGCGAAAGACGAGTAGGTTTACAGTTTTTATGAAGTTTGTCAAGATTTTCTTCGACGTAAAAAGCAGAGGTGAATAGAATGTCAAATGCCAAAAACAAGTGATTTGTGGAATTCATTGTCTGCTTAAAAAATTATGCTGCATTTCAGAAAAGTAGGAATTCTGAGTTTTCCAAACTTCGACCAGGAAAATATATATGTAACTCAACTTCATTGAGTTGCCTCAATCAGACGTCATTCTACAAAATAGCAATCCCCACACAGACGGTGTTTGACTTTCAGCGAGGATCAGGGTTGGGTAGGGTTACTTTAACTTGATTACTTTCAATTACTTTTGGATTACTCCAATACCAAATATGCTAATAAAAGACAAAAGAAACTAAATATGAATACAATTACTAAATTTTGTGCAGGCTTGGGGAGTAACGGAACCCATGGAACGGCAAAAATGATGTTGGCAAGCTGTTTGGATTTACTTTCATTTTGTTTCTGTCGCATTTTATGTTAGTTTTGCCGGAGATCAAAGCCAGGAGAGAAAGCTTACCACGTGTTGTGAGTCATAATCTTATTCAGATTTAGTTTATTTTGTCTTTTATTAGCATATTTGGTATTGGAGTAATCTAAAAGTAATTGAAAGTAATCAAGTTAAAGTAACCCTACCCAACCCTGGCGAGGATTTAACCAAAGAAGGAAGTTTACAGTGTGCGCCATTGACTGCAGCCGCCGTTTTTCCTACAAAATTTGATTACTCGCGAGAAGGCAGGTTTGCAGGACGTCAAAATGTCTTTTAAAGTGCAAAATAAAATAAAAAAACTTTTCACCATCAGCTATCTTTGCAATTTACATCCGTCTTGAGGTCGTGTCAGGTACCATTCAAGTCGGATAAATCCGACTTCCCAATTTTCTGGAATGCAGCATTAGTTAATCCCACTCACAATTTTGTAGTTCTTCCTGCAACGATAACTGCGCCACAGCTTTTGGATGACGGTGGCGGCACTCCTCAGTCGAAGGAAGTTGGTCCTGGTGCAAGAACGAGGAGACATTGGCGGGAGGATGTATAAGAGATGGCATTTTTCTTTCCCAACGGTTGCTTACCTTTGTCTCCTCCCCCGCACCGCCTTCTGGATGAGGATCACCTTGTCCGTGATGCCCTTGTCACGCTCGATCTCCAGCTGCATGTCGTGGTGGTCCTGATGATAAACAAGACAGAGCGCAATTTGGGCAGGAGAAAAAAATGTGGGAATTCTACACAAAGCGACCATTTCTTTAAATAATTTTCTTTTTTTCATTCTGCCAGCCAAAAAGGACCCCTGTGTTAGTGTCAATTCTATAAACAAACGTTTTTTTGTCTACACACATTTCCACCTGGCTTTAAAAACCAACTAGTTAAACTTAAAAAGACTTGATTTAAATTGATGGACCTTTCAGTCCACAAATTTTAATTCGCCAGAAACTAAAAAAGACAAAACAAAAATACAGATTGAGTAAAATAAGTAAATAAATAATAAATTAACTTGATTTTAATTTTTGCAGCATATACGTATAAAAACATTTTCAGGTCAAAAATTAGACTATAATGATGCGTGAATTTCAATACCACGTATTGATATTTTTGAAGGTTTTGGTAATTGCAATCAGCTGCCTTTTAGTGGCTATTAAAGAATCAGAAACTGGAAATCAGGAAAAGCATATCATTTGTATTTAAATATAAGTCAACTTGAGGGTAACGGGTACCTTGAGAAAAATCTTGGTTTTACCGATCTGCCAGTCACCATGTCTTCCCAGTCTGGCCAGGACGATCTGCTGACAGGTCCCTCGCAGGTCATTCTGGGTGGAAAAATTAAAATTTCTCCCAATCTCCTCTGAATAAACAACTGTAAGGTTTAGTCGACGATGTCGCAAAAAATCGACAATAGAAATACAGAAACCACTGACTACTTCGCGCTTCGGTGATCGTTGGTTCACTCCTTCACGGATTTTGAATTCACCTGTCTTTATTGTCATTGATATCAACGTATCGTTAATTGTAGTCCGAAAGACCACACAGCAGGTACTAGCACGGGGCAGATTGTGTGTGCGTGTATTGGGTGGGCGTGACTGTTGGCGCCTGCGACCATGATAGGATGGTGCATGCGCAGTCTACGTCTCCGAATCTAAAACTGGAGAGGATAGCAGCCGCTAGCTCTTAGCAGCGCGTTACATTAAAGAAAAATAATCAATTAAATTAAACTCTGAGGAAAGTCAAAAGAAGGCAAAAAAATGCTGATCACCATCAGGTGCTCCATAAAATGTTATCAGGAAAAGCAAGCAATAGCGAGGCCGAAGGTCCGGCCGACTGCTACGGCTAGGCTAACAACGCTCACAAGCTATCCCTTTGGAGGTTGTATTTCAGCAACGCCAGATCCATTAACCATGAAACAAATGACCAGGAGCTACAACCCGTGGGAAAACGCTACATTTGGGAGTCTTTTATCTTAATCATTGCAGGGACTCGGCTCAGAACGAGGACGTCATTGCTAGCGCCTAGATAGCCAGCCACTCCCTACATCGCTTACTCTTGACGGAGAGGCCCTCCAATTTGTTTTTGTTTTTTTGTATAATGAAAATAAAACCATCCATTCAACTGAAATTATCTTTTGTGTCTTATTATTTGTAGATCTATAGTTGTTATTTTCTTACGGTTGTATACTCTCAGTCGGTAATGATGTAATCTCGAAGTAATGTAAACCCTTTGGTGGTTTTTACGAAGGCGCAGATTTTCACTTCTCGATGGTGGTCCTGGTCCCCATTAATTGCGAAAACCAAGGGATCCTTATAAATTAAAATGAACTTCATTTTTGCCTATTTTCGCAAGACATGATTTTCCAACAGGCAGAAGCAACTCCTGAATAGAATCTCTGCTAAGACTCGCGCATGCGGAATAGCCAATAGTATGCTGTCTCGAGCGGTTACATAAATATACAGATATGCCGGTGTCAACATCAAATATGCGTACCAAAACTTTCAAAATTTTGCAGCATTTAATCATGGATACATCAAATAAAACGACTAAGTTTGCAAAGCAGACCTTGCGAATCATGGCGTTAGCCCGGTGACGCATGAACATTTAAAGTGCACATCTGACAGTTGAACTGAATGGAGTCTAAATTCTATCAATAAGATTCAAGTAAAATAGAAACCAATATTGTTTTGATGACATGCATTAAAAGTGTATATTTGGCCACAATGGCAGACTGTGCCTGACAAACGTATTTAAAAATTAAATGCATGCAGTCTGAAGACCTAACTTCAGATGTTTAAACGGTAAAAACTAAAAACATCAGTTTATTAAAACCTTTGATTTTAAACTGTTGAGAATCGTTTGGTCCTTTTGTTAATGACTTTGTAGTTGACCATTAAATGTAATTCACTAGATGCACATGACATTTGTTTTATTTATAGTTCTATTGCTGCTAATGAGCCTCTTCTTGGTTTACAGGGGTAAAAAAAATGTTGATTTGATTTTAATTTTATCTGCCTGTCCCTAACTATTGGATAGAGGGTTATTTATGGATCTACAGTATGTCTATTGAAGAGATCTTTTCTTCCTCATGCCATGAGGCTCTTTAACTCTACCCGGCAGAGTAAAAGCCCACAGTAAACCACACAACCTACATTGCATATTACCGAATTTTATTGCAATATGTATTCTGTGTAGCAGTATTTAGATATTCTATATAACACGCTACAGTGGGCATTTGCACGTCACACTGGGTATTTGTATATTGTATTCTTTTTGCTTTATTATTGTATTGTTCTCAGCTCAGGGATGCTGCTGGAAATGTGAATTTCCCTTCGGAGATGAATAAAGTATCTGATGACAACACAGGCGTCCATCTATCTATCTATTGATTGAGCACTATGCCTAATGGGTTTTAGATATTTATTTATTTTTTGTACACATTTGGAGAATGTTCAAATGTTTTCACATACTTAAAAGAACTTCAAGCCAAAATAAAAAATAAATAAATAATTATCTGATTATTCCATTAATTGTTTCAAAAGTCTGTGATGAGTCGACTATCAAAATAGTAGTTAGTTGCAGGAAAAAATATTTTTCCCCAAACTCCCCTAAATTTTTTTATTGTAATTTTTGTACGACTCTGCAGAATGTTCTATAAAAGATGTATTTGTCATTGTACCCAATTTTCTTGTGTTTACTCTCATTTTCAACATGATTAAAACTAAAGCAACTTCATGCTAAATTTAAGAAAATATTAATAATTATCTGATTTTTCGAATAATTGTTTCAAAAGTCGGTGACAAGTTGACTAATAAAATAGTCAATAGTTGCAGCCCTGGTGGAAAAAATATTTACCCCCCAAAATTCCCTAAATTTATTTTTGTCATTTTTGCACGAATCCACAGTGTGTTCAATAAAAATGTTTTAATCAATTTTCTTGTGTTAAATATCATTTTCAACATAATTGAAGCTAAAGCAAGTTCATGCTTCATTTAAGAAAATATTAATGATTAGATCACAGGGCAGCACGGCGGGGCAGTGGTTGGCGCATATGCGGCACAGTTCTGAGGTCATGAGATTGAACCTACTGTGTGGAGTTTGCATGTTCTCCCCGTGGTTGCGTTGGTTTCCTCCAGGCACTCCGGTTTCCTCCAACATTCCAAAAACATGCAGGTCAGGTGAAATGGCCGGTACAAATTGTTCCTAGGTGTGAATGAGCGAGCAAATTGTCTGTCCCTATGTGCCCTGCGACTGGCTGGCAACCAGTTCAGGGTGTCCCCTGCCCACTGCCCGAAGATAGCTGGGATGGGCTCCAGCACCCCCGCGACCCTACTGAGGATGGATTTGATCACATTACCCCGATTTTAGCTCACCTGCATTGGCTTCCTGTTAGCTTAAGATGTGATTTTCAAGGTTCTGTTGGTAGTATACAAAATCATGCAAGGACTTGTTCCCTCATATCTTTCAGATTTAATTTCCCCCTATGTCCCGGTCTGGAGCCTTCGTTTCAGATCAGGGGATGGTGTCATAATAGTCTGTAGTTTGCAATAGTCTTTGATCTGTGCAGCCCTTTGAGACTCTTTGTGATTAAGGGCTATACAAATAAACATGACTTGACTTGGCTTGATTATCTGTTATTCGAATAATTGTTTCGAAAGTAGGTGTCTAGTCGACTTTTAAAATAGTCGAGTTGCAGCCCTATCGGGAAAATGACTCCCCCCTAAACTCCTCTAAATGATCCAAGCGAGCACGACAACATGTACATGACTTACCTGCACCTGGGCAGGTTTGACGCCAGGCACCAGGACTCGATAACGGTCCACAAACTCCGCAAAGGAATACCGGATGGGATAACCGGCCCGTCGGATCCTGATGGTCTCCATCATGCCGGAGTAGCGCAATTGGCGGATGCACAACTCTCTGTCAAACAGCTGAAATGGGGGATAAAAAAGTGGGTGAGAGTCTATCCCTGGTGCCAGACGCAAACGGTAAAAACCCAACCATGGGCTTCTTGAGTTCATTGGGTTTGATGCAGCGGACGAAGAAGGGTTGGCAAACACTGAGAGTGCGCATCAGCATCTCCAACGAGCGCTTAAACTGACTGCTCAGTGTCGGCGAGCGCTTCCTCGTCTCCACGCCCTGGAAAAAAAACGAGGGAATTCTTCAAGCACGAGGCTGCACTTCACAACGGGAACATGTTCACATCCTGGTAATAACATGCAAACTCTCCGATAGTTCGTCTCCTGGAAATCGGTAATGCCTGACTGGCGTTTTTTTAACGGGCTGTCGGAGAGTGTGCACATATCTATGAAAATTTCCAGGGGAAAAAAACTTCACAGTGACTTCTGGCACAAGATAAAAATAACGGGGTGCTACTCTGAGGGTGAATTGGACGAATCATTGGTCTTTATAACGAGTAAAAGTAGCACTGACATTCAATATTCAATATTGACAACAATTTAATGTCTCAATTTTTGTCATAATTCAAAAAATAAAATCTATTTGATTTTAGAAAGAATTTTAGATTTTAGAAAAAATTGTTCTTCTTTTACCCTCATGTTGTGTGAGGAATTAACACCACTAACCGTTGCTAACAAGTCAATTTTGAGCCTTGGTCTAACTCAGTCCCAAAAAGAAAGGAATATCGCTGAAGATACCATACTACTACATCCTGACAAACATTTGCATCCATCACCATATATTACTATAGTAATTTGATCCTACGGCCCCTGAGACACATTATTTATTGCATTTTATAACCTTGAAATAGGTCCCTTAACACAACATATGGGTTAAGATATTTTATCTTGTTTCATTTTATGGTTTATATTTAAGCCTGCTCGTTTTAGGTTACTTTTTCTTCGACATTTTAAAATGTAATATTTTATCTTTTTAATTTTTTTTTTTAAAGAAAAATCATCTATAAATACATTCACAGTAATTATATCTAGAAGATGGTAGATAATTTTCCCCATTTTAAGAAATATTTTCTACCCATTAAGAAAAAAAAGGACGGAAAACAAACAAAACTATCGACCCATAAATAGTTAGGAGAAGTTTGTATATTTTAATAGCAAACAAGATAATTTTGCTGATTTCAAGGATCATGTGTTTTTGTTAATAAGAATTATAACTAAGGTTATGAAAATATTTCTGCCAATGGGGTAGTATTTATTTGCAATGTACACCGCAATGGATTTTTTTGCATTATTTTAAGGATTTTTTCATAATCGTGGAAGAAAATATTACTAAAAAAATGCATAATATTCTACCATCTTGATAAGGCAATTTTGGTTATTTTAAATTTAGATTGTTTTCAAGACACAAAATATTTTATATATGAAAATAAAAAATGACCTGCCAATGGAGTAGAATTTATTTTTTTGTCGTGAACAGCTCCAATTTGAGTAAGATTTTTGCTCAACTTGGAGATATTTAAAGTGAATATTGAACATGGAATGTCTGGTCAAGTTTTACTCGTTGGTCTTTATTGGAGGGGAGAGCAAAATGTCAGTTGAGATCTCAGGTTACCTTGGGAGCGGGCGTGCTGGGCTGCTGATAGCCACACAGAAACTGATGGCAAAGAGATGGAAGATTGACGGAAGAACGTATTGGGGCATTAGTAGCCAAAAAAATAAATAATAAAAAATAAAATAAAACAAAGTAAAGCTCAAAGGAAGCCAAGCTCTCTATAAATGATGTCATTTGAATTTTATTTTGAACAATAAAGAAGTATACCATAGCTTTACTCTTTCCTTTCCCATCAATAGATTGAAATAATTCGGATAGTTTGATTTCTAACAGGAATGGGAGAGTACCGATACCACGGTATTGGTATAAGTACTTGCAATGTCAGAAGACAAATGCATCATTAGTGGAACATATTTGTAGGGGATTTTAAAGATATTTTGTCGGAGGGAAAGTAATTTTTTCGTACAATGGTATTGGTATTGATGCCTACTCAAAATTAATTTGAGAGTATTCAATTCATGTGATACTTTGTCACAAATGTACAGATATTAAAAAATCAATTTCTGATGGAAAAAATATGGATGCACACAAAAAAGCTTAGATAATCATTTTACAATCAAATGGGACCCTCTCAATCGAAAGATTATTTCTACTCGTAACTCTCACCATGGCCACATCCGCCTGAAAAATCTGCTTAATAAACTTGTTTTTGGACGAGTGGACGAGCTGGATGATGTCCGTGTGGAGGCTGTCGCGGTTTTTTTCCAAGAAGCCTTTCACGGCGAACACACAAAAAACAACATTTCCATGCTTTCCAGTTGAAGTCTCATGAATATGAAGAAGTTCAAAAACAAAAACTGACCTCTGGTCTCGTAATGCACCACACCGGCAAAGTGTTGGATACCAAACTGGCTCTCGTAGCTGTTCTTCGGGGGTATGTAGTTGGAGTTGAGTTTGTGCTGCGAGTTGAGCTTGTATAACATCGTGGCATCGGTACCCTGCCAAGGGACAAATAATCCTTAATGAGACTAGTCCCAAACTGGATCGAGGGCTTATCTTTTTCAGTGGTACTGGCGTCACACCTTGGGGAACTTGCTCTCCTCATCGATGAGGGAAATAATGTTCATGGGTTTGTTGGCGATCATGTCCAGAGCGTCCTGGTTGTCAGTGAACTCAATGTGCTGCCAGCAGATGTCCTCCAAGTTATACTCTTCCTGCTCGAGTTTGAAGACGTGGCGCACAAAAAACTGCTGAAGGTTCTCGTTGGCAAAGTTGATGCACAGCTGTTCGAAACTGTGTTCAAAGTTATGACAGAAATGTTAAGAGAAAGAAGAAAGATTTCGCCTCCTCAAAGCCTTGGTCAATGGACCATCTTTATTTACCTGGTCTTAACACTCTTAACACAAGTCATGTCAAGTCAAGTCATGTTTATTTATGACGCCCTTAATCACAAGGAGTCTCAAAGGGCTGCACAGACCACAGACTATTGCTTACTACAGACTATTTTTACACCATCTGATCTAAAACCTTCTGTCTTAATTTTCCTAAAATTCAGGGTGTACGAGAATTTGGTCTTGATTTTGTCTCAACAATCTTAAGCTACAATCTTGGCATTGATATCTTAACTCCACAGTTGTGTCTTGAACTCTACAGAGTAACTCAGTCTTAGTCTTAAAACCCAAGTAGTCCTGGTTGAGGTATCAGCCTACATTTATTTTCAACAAAACCAAACTGTAATGATCTTGGCCAGTAGAGCCCAAAGAGCAGAATATTTACCCAATACCTCTAAGTCTTGGCCCTAACGTGGGTTTTTCTTTGGATTTGGCCTTGACTTGGTTTCAAATCTACATGGTTTAACTTGGCTTTGACTCCTTTAAGCTTTGTTTAGGACTCTGTCTACTACACAAAGTCCTGGTCTACAGTTTAGGCTTTGGTCTTTAATACGTTTAAAGATATCTTGGTGTTGACATTTAAACTCTACAGTTGTGTCTTTGACTCCTGATTGTCAGTCTTGACACCCATAGTCCTGGTTGAAGTTTTGGTCTTGGTTTAGTCCCAACAATCTCAAGCTCCAATAATCTTGGAGTTAACACCCAAACACTACAAAGTCATGTCTTGGTTTTGACTTCATTCAGCCGCGACTCTTCAGTCTTGACATCCACAATGAAAATCAATCCCTTCATGCAAGCCAACCTGTTCACGATAAAGTTCTCGAATCCAAAGATGTCTAGCAAGCCAATGGAGCGACGCAGGATGGTATTATCGTCGCAGGACGGAGGTCTGTATATGGCAGCATTGATCTTGTCCACAATCCACACGAACAATCGTCCATAAATACCCTATGGAGCAAAAACAAAAGCATGCTGAGATCAATCCATTTAATGTGATGGTCTTTCAAAGTCCAAACCTTGACAAAAGCATCCCGTACATCCAGCCCTTGCCCCACGCTAAGAGGTGTGGCCACACTTTCGCCGCGTGTGATTAGGGTTCGAGTCGTCAAACACACCATGACATCTTTGGGCTCCACCTAGGAAGCATTGC
This sequence comes from Urocampus carinirostris, assembly GCF_059441175.1. Lineage (NCBI taxonomy): Eukaryota > Metazoa > Chordata > Actinopteri > Syngnathiformes > Syngnathidae > Urocampus > Urocampus carinirostris. Next base: position 10,559,936 of record NC_142365.1, read on the forward strand.
CATTGAGTTAAAAAAATACAATCGAAACTAGTCTTACCTTCCTTATATAGGCAAACTACGCACTTCCATGAGGGAAGCAGCTGTCACCAGGTCTGGTGATCTGATGACAACACAGGCGTCCAAATTGTCGTATGTTCGAGCTGATAGAAACAGAAGAAAACACAAGTCTAAAACTCCTTAAGATTTAAGTCCTCCCACTTCAAATACTTCCTTATAATTCATTTGACTCCTTATTGTCCTTACACCAAAGTTCACCAACATGGTGCACGCGTGCACCAGGTAGCCCATTAGGAACATCTGAGTAGCCGGCAGACCGGTTCTCAAAAAAGCTCACCAATAATCGATTTTTCTAGGAAATTTGATTTTCAACTGTCATCAGATATCATTGACATGATCAAGGTCTTTAAATACATAGTACATTTTTCACTTGGTGCACTTTTACAAGGCATATGGTTGAGTAGTTGACTGAAAGTATCTGAAACTTAATGCTAATAGTAAAAATGTAGTGATAAGATTTTAATAACAAACAAACAAAGTAATAACACAAAAACTTGTTTTATATAGAAATTAATATCAATCAATCACCAGATGTTCTAAACAGTTACAAAAATAGCTCTCTTCTGCAAAAAAGTATGGTGACCCCTTACATAGACTGCTTCTTACTAAAACATCTTATGACTTGCCCTCAAATCTCAAGTTCCCCATATGCAGGATGGCGGCAAGCAACTTGGAGATCTCCCACGTCTCCGTCTCAGTAAACATGAGCACCTTCATTGCCGCCAAGATGCTGGAGTAGTCAGTCAGGTCGTTGCGGCCATCGCACTCAGTGCAGTGACCCTGCAAGGTTGAACGGTTTCAAGGACGGAATCGACTGTGATTTCCTCGTAAGGATGAAGACCCACCATGGTGAGGTAGCAGTAGTCTGTGGCAAGTCCCAGGCCTAGCTTTGACTTCATGTCAGGGAGCATGCCTTTCAACATGCAGTAGAAAATATGGTAGTTCCTCTCATCTGGTGCCTGCAGAGCCCCGTAAAATAGAAAACACTCACAAACTCGGTGTATGATTTGTTCAATGTTTTCCTTATCCTCACCTGCCGACACACACGGGACTTCTCCAGCAGGTATTGTTCAATCTTGGCTCCTTCAATGGCCCCCCGCTTGTTAAAATGGATGTCGATGTACTTCCCGAAGCGACTGGAGTTGTCATTACGGATCGTCTTGGCGTTACCAAAGGCTGGGCGTATAAAACTACATTAAAATCTTTATCTTTCAAATAGGGCTGCAACAATTAGACGACGTTGTTGACAAAAATCGATAATAGAACTAGTTGACAATGGAATTATAGTTGCCAGACACATTTTTCCAACAGAGTGAGGCAACTCTACATGAAAATAATCTCTTCTGAGAGTCGCTTATGTGCAATAGCGTCTCTGTCTCGAGTAACGCAAACATACAGAAATGGCGGAGCACCAGTTATAAATGTTTGGGAGATTTATTTCATTTTTTATGATTCCGGAGTATGTTCAAGAAAATATGAATTTTTTTACTGTACCTAAAAAAAACGTCATGCTAAATTAGATTTTTCTTTTTATCTAATTGTTTTAATAGTCAGTGACAAGTCAACAACTAGTAGACAGTTCTCGTTAGTTGCATCCTTACTTACAGTAACGACATTTTACTGTTATTCCCGAAGCTCACAGTTGATTGTTTATTATAATTATTATTTTTGCATATACGCCCCATCAAAACCAAAACAGGAAAAAAAGAAATGGTTACCTTCAAGGATTGGCGTGGCTTCCAGCACCTGCTGCTCAATCCAGGAGTGCTGTCCACTGATGGCTGCCAAGAACTGAAGAATCAGTTTGGTGCTTTCTGTTTTCCCGGCTCCGGACTCACCACTGCAGTTTTTGAAGTCATGAAGGATTCAATGGAGTTGTCAAGGAAATAGTCTGTCAAGTACCTGATGATGCAGCACTGGTCCTTGTTGTTGCGCTGCATGTTGAAGTAGCAGTTGTCGGCGATGGCGAAGATGTGTGGCGGCATCTCGCCGATCTTTTTGTTGGTGTAGAGGCGGATCTGTTCCGGCGTGTATATGGGCAGCAGCTGGTAGGGGTTGACGGCCACCAGGATGGAACCGGTGTACGTCTGGCCGAGGAAACACAGCGACGGGATATTTCCGAGGGGTAGGGGGTGAAGGGTTCAATATCAATATTTGAAAAGATTTAGTCAATCCCATGTCAGAATGCTAACATCTTTTTACATTGTAAAAAAGTTAATGTAGCTGCCCCGCACTTTTGCTGCGTTCCATCATACCGTTTGGAAGAAATTCCAACAGCTAGCTATTCATATCTATGATCTAAAAATAAAAGCAAATTAGCAATAGAGGTGGGCGATATGACTTAAAAAATGTTAAGATGGTTATTGCGTCTTTTCATGAGTACATCTGGCTTGGAGATAAAGTTAGGGCCATAGTGATTTTCTCGGTATCAATTCTAATGTACGGGAAGCCGAAGCAACAAACGAGTTATTTGGTCCAGGATATATAGGGCAAAGTCTCAACTAAAGTTTACAGTCATGGTATCAGACCAACAGCCCAAATGTTGGCTGTACGTCTCAATGGAATCCTGAATATGGGGGCTCATTAAAATATGTATGTTCACTGGTGAAATACTTTATGATGAAAACCCACAGAACAATCTGTTAACACCCTAAAAAGCCAGCTAAGCATTCAGAGCAATTTGAATGGGTGAGCAGTAGCTGTGGGCAGATATCTGCACGCATATTCCACTCCCTTAAATACTATTTTGTGACTTTTTAACAAAACAACTCTGCTTGCACCTTCTTTTGAAACCATTATTTACGACTAAATAAGCCTCAGTGATTTGGAGTAACTGCGGGAGGGAGACAAATTTTAAGTGGTATACAGTGGCTAGCAAAAATATTGGCCACCCCCAAGATCTTTTTGCTCCATTTCAGGTTTCAAACTTAAAGCTTAATAACTGCTCTTTTGTTTTCGCTTAAAAAAATCGTGATATGACATGTTTGCCTTATCGCCCATCCCTAGTAGCAGTGGCAGAAAATAAGTTGGAAAAGGCCTCAAATTAAAGAGCAATTTTCCTACTGGGAAAGTACAATTCTTTGCTTGAGATCAAAAAAAGATGTCAGCAGCAGGAGGCGAAGCTGGCAAAAGTCATGTTAGTGTATGCACGGTTTTCAGTTATACTTACCCTTCCACCACAATTTGTCTATGTGAGGAGAAAACACAACCACCAGGAAGTTTACACAAATAACTTCTTTTTAAGTGACACAAATGAAAATATATTGTTGATTCTTAAAGTTCTGTAATTATTTGTGCGTGAATAAACCTCTTCAACAATCGCATTTGATTTCCATTTTGATAAACGTTTTCTACTTCTGGTTTGAGAAAGAACGTGTATATTTTTAATATCCTGGAGACGGATTGTGTTTGGCGCGGGGAAATCTACCTCTTTATAATGTCAAAAGGTTGACATGTATGCATTTATTCTCAAAGGGGATAAAAAAGTTTTCATGTATGGCATTGAATGTGTTAACTGGTTTATTTTAAGCTGAGTGACTGCAGTTTTAACTCTCAACAAACTTTCCACGCTATACAGACTAAGCACTGCCCTCTCCTTGGTGGAGAGAGCATTTGGTTTGCATTTCTTTTAAAAAATATACCTTGATAGAAATGACCGAGAGACTCGCTTCTTTTTTTGAAATACTTAAAAAATGAATGGCAGGCCAGATTAAATCATCCAATGCAGGCCATATGTTTGACATTCCTGCTATATGATTGAGATGAATATACTGTACATCTAAATGTCCTTCAGCTAATTGCCTTGATTCACTGTGATAGCAGGCTACATTACCAAACTGCTGCTGCGGGCATAACGTCAATTATTTATAATTACAAATACACTTAATAACGAGGCACCACGGACACGAGTAAACAGCTTAACCTGCATAACAGATTAATGGCTCCCAACAGGGACGTCCCAAGTTCCTAAACTAAATAATGTAGGCGGGCTTGCCACTGACATAGATGACACGTTCGTTGTAGCGAATCAGGAGGTTGCGCAAGATGCCAGCTTCGTTGAGGTCGCCTAATCGGATCATGTCTTCCACGCCGTGGACGGAGGTTGGATGCATGGGCTTGATGTGGCTAGCATTTTGAGGGGAGATCCAGTGTTCCTACCGACATAAGAGAGGAGTCAGTCTCTCATTACCTCATCCACTGCCATTGACGTCTTTGGCATCAACCTTTTCACTGGCATAGACATCTGCAGCCGTCAATGGCAGTGAACGCAATACAGTGGTTTTACAAGCACCTCTAAACACGAGAATTTCTGTATATCTTCTTGGCTTTTTACCTCACTGTGAATGTGTGACCCTGGAGTGTCATGCCCAATTTCGTTGTCACAATATGTTAACCCATTTTGTAACAATGACAATAAAGGTATATTCTATTCTATTATATTCTATACAAAGTATCTGGCTTGCTAAATATAGGAAAATCCAGTTCATGAGCAGTCCCAAAGGGTACTCTGTTACCAGCATCAGCTCGTCCAATTTGCTCACGCAAACTACTACATGCAAAAAAAAAAAAACACTATTTAAAAATATTTGCTGCAAATATTTTTGTGTGTACCTTCATTTAAACTTTTACTTTAATTTTAAGTGTACAGTAAGTGCTAACGGATCATCAACAGTCAGATTTCATGTCTGTCAATCATTCAGTTGCAGGAAGTTCTACCCATTACAATTTAACACTGCGACATGATACCATAATTTTTTGCATGGCCCATAATATATGTCCATAATTGATATGTAATATTTGCACTGATACACATTTTATAGTGCCCTGTTTATGTGTAGCATGCACCTTTCCTCTTTGGCGTGACCTATAGGGGGTAATGATAGGACAATGCCATATAAACTAATGCCAGCTCCCGTTAACCACTAGAAGAAATGCAATGGAAAAGCGAAGCCACCAGACATCTGTGTCTGTGTCATTTTTAAGCATACTTGTTGATAAACATGGGAACAATTTTAAGCATTTACATGTACTTCACCCAAAACTCAAGCACTTTTCAATCCTTAAAAACACAATATTAAGATTCAATGATTTTCAAGGTTTTCAAGCACTCATACGAACCCTGATATTATCAATCTAATGACGTTGTTGTCTTGTACCAGTGACAGAGAAGACCTAGATTAGAGCCGTCTTTTAAAAATAATAAAAATCTTGTTTAAAATTTGTTATACCGGGGTGCACAATATGAAATGATCCAAAAAATATATAAAATATGGGAAAAACATAAGTTGACAGGTATGTGATTTCTGTGATTCCTACTTGGAACCCCCAGTTCCCCCCTCCTTATCATGCACACACAATTGTTTTGGCGCTCATAATAAACTCACATTTTATTTTGTTAAGATAATCGTATTTACCGTAAATTCCGGACTATAGAGCGCACCGGATTATAAGCCGCACCCACCACATTTTAAGAGGAAAACCGATTATATATATAGGCCGCATGCGCCCACATTTAAACATGAAACACAAACACAAAATTAACCCAAACCTGACTTCAAGTCCCGCAATTGAAACTTAATGTTTTTTTGGTTTGAACAAATTTATTGACACTAACAACAGAAAACAATCATGACAATCTCAACAGCAATTAAGCACATTCACAATATTATATTTCAATATGACGTTTTTAACAGCAAACACAATGTGAGGTTTGAACAACCCTTCTCGAAAATCTTAATAGCAATCAAGCATATTCACAATTTCATTATCCTTCATTTAAGTCCACAGTACAAAAATCACAGCCGGCAAAATCGACGGAAAATGATACCAGTACTTAAGGTTTGATGCAGACTTGCAGAGTCCACGTCCCGTTGAAAGTAATCCAAGGAAAAAAGTGTATATTTCCAAAGGTAAGGGTGGGAAAAATATATCAGATGAACACATTTACTCACGCAACTCCTTTTTCTTTAACCAACTTTTTACCCCCTCTTCTTTCCTTGTCTGTCCCTCACCTTTAGCGGTCCCCACTTAAACTCGGCACCCCGCGTTTGTTCCGCCCCTAATATTTCGTTCACCCGTGCAAAACATATCAGAATAAGTGTCTAAAATAAATACAAATAAATACATAAAAAAAATATACAGTTGCAAATACATATTATACATGAGTTACACATATTTACAAAGAAAGACGGTACACCGAAAGAGTTTTCAAAGCTTTAATAATAATAATATAGCTTTGACAGGGCAGTTAATGGTAGCAACACTCGAGCGCCACTAGCGGCCGTTAGAAAAATTACATAAATTAGCCGCATCACTGAATAAGCCGCAGGGTTGAAAGTTAGGGAAAAAAGTAGCGGCTTATAGTCCGGAATTTACGGTATATTATTTCTGTATTTTTTTAAAATCTTAATTATTTATTTGTATTTGTTTTTAGTGATCAGTAAGAAGTGTTTTATAGCTTTTTAATTATTTCATATTGTGAAAAGGTTCTTGTCACGCGAGCAATTGGAGCTACGAGCATGATCCTGGAATGAATTAAGCACGTAAAAAGTACATTTGTATAACTTCATAACCAACGTATTTTGTATGGACTTACCCGGCCTTCATCATCAAGTACTTGGATCTCACCCGAGTCGCATAGTTTGACCACCGCCCCCACAGGAACGTCAAACTCCCGGCCCGTTTTCAGGTCCAACCAGATATAGTCGCCCTGCAAGAGTCAAGATGTGCTCGGGTCATTCTCAAGGTAAAAAATATTCTGAGGATTATGAGTCCTTTTTTATTTTGGAGACAGGTTTTATCGCACACTGCACAATGACTGGGGATGTATGATGCCATAATTTGTTTCAGGCCATTACCAATACATACTGTACATCTTAAGTAGTCATTGACACTACGTACCGATAACATCCATCTATCCATCCATTATCTGCACCGCTTATCCTCAGTAGGGTCGAGGGGGTGCTGGGGACCATCCCAGCCACCTTCGGGCAGTGGGCAGGGGACACCCAGAACTGGTTGCCAGCCAGTCACAGGGCACACGGAGACAGACAACTCACTCGCTCATTCACACCTAGGGACAATTTGGACCGGCCGATTAACCTGACATGCATGTTTTTGGAATGTGGTAGGAAACCGGAGTGCCCGGAGGAAACCCACGCAACCACGGGGAGAACATGCAAACCTCCGAACTGTGCCACACACGTACTAACCACTGCGCCGCTGTGCTGCCCTACCGATAACATTGGTACATAAAATTTGCTTGGACTGATATATTTTCTAAGGCTTTAAATCAACTCAATAAAAAATTGTATCGTGCAAACGATAACAACTCAAAATAGTGTATAAAAACATAACCCCTCCCCTCCTTTTTCCCATGTGAAAACCCGGAACAGCAAATACACAAACACACACAAACACACACACTCACACAACCACATACACACACAATGGTAAAAATACAGAAAGGCACTGAATAACCATGTATAAGGTTCCATATTTTTAAATCATCGAGACAGATACATTAAAAATACCTGATATCGATACTAAAAATCACTATAAGCCGCGACTCTTACCCCAAGCTTTCAACCCGGCGGCTTATGCAATGATGCGGCTAATTCATGCATTTTTTTCTAACGGCTGCCAGAGGCGCCCTAACAGTAGAGGTAAGAGTAAGACAGGTGGAATTTTGATGTCGAGGAAGACGCAAGTTTAATGTAACTTTGCGCTTTGTGCATTAATTAAGACTAGCATGAACAGACCTTTACCATGGGAAAGGTGTCAATTAAAAAGGGAGGGCTAACTACCATATTGGGAATAATTTTACAAGTCTGTTCATCTGTAAACGGAAAAAATGTGGCGAAACAAACGGATTACCGGAAGACACATCCAACGAAGCAGAAATGTTTAATGCGATTTCTGTTTACCTGTCGGAGTAAATATTTTACACGGTTGGATTTTATGGATTGTCCTTGATGTAACGAAGCCATTTTCGCGGACATTCAAATAAGTAATGACGGCCAGGGGATGTAATAGAGTTACCTTGGCTTTATAGTTTTGGGGTATCTTGTTTCAGACTGATCGTGATGTTTCTCTGATGAGTATTTTTTTGAAATGGTCATCATATCTTGAATCCCAAAAAATGTAAGCTTTTTAAAGATATGTGGCATGACGTATTTTAGTGACTGGTTACATCGTACAGACACGTATTTGTTTATCAAAAGTCCGTTGGAACGTTAAGGGTTTAAGGTAGGACATATTAATAAAACTCTTTCTTTGTACATATCTCTATGTTTCAATGTGTGCACATGCAGCTTATAGTCTGGTGCGGCTTATGTATGTACAAAAATGTTTTCCCTTTAAAACATGTACTAGGTGCGGCTTATAATCAGGTGCACCTTGTACTCCAAATAGAGATAGATAGATAGAGAGACAGACAGACACTTCATTCATCCTCATAGGGAAATTCACATTCAGCAGTATCCTCATGTTAAAAATAAAATAGAATAAGAGATATAGAATACAAAAGTACCCAATATTACGGTAAGTCTAGGTGAACATTTAAAGAATTCAACAACATAATACATTTACACGTCTCTCAAATGTCTTTTTTTACCTGCTGAAGAATGACCATGGTTCAGTGTCTGCTTGACCGAGGGACATCAGACGTCACATTAGTGAACCCTGCAAAGTACGCGGATATTTATGAAAAGACTTTTAATCATGATTAAAAAAGAATGACATTTCAAACATGCCTAGGAGGAAGAGAAGGGAAAGGGGGAAGGGGGTGCAACAAGCTTATTGGATTCCTGGAGTTAATCCTACCACTTAAGCAGCAACCGAACTTTACTGTTCAATCAATTGCTCCTCTATTCAAGATGTACTGAGAATACACTAATAGAAAAGAGGAACTAATTAGCTGACACTCTGATTGAGTATTATAAGCATGCTAGGTGCAAGCATTGCTAACAATAATTTTCCAATTTTTAAACAGTTTTGAATGAATTGTTAGCATGCTACCAGTTTGCAAGCGCTACATGGAATACTACAAGCATGCCAGCTGTGGGCGTTCGGAACTTTGTTGTCCTAGCAACGCCTACCAGTTTATGAAAAAGAAATACTATGAGATATGTCCGCTATTTAACTTGGCTGGAAATTGCGCTGCGACTCACAGCAGGAAGCGAAAGCGACTCTCATGGTCCACCCAGATGGTTTAAGACCTTCCCTCATCGTCCATGAGGAAGTCTGCAGAACCCATATAGAAAAAAACACGTTGGTGCTCTTAAGATGCTAAAATAAAGTATGTTACATTCCAATGCAGTGATGTCAAACACAGTTTAGCTCTAGAGCCAGATCAGGACTATCTGTTCTTAGGCAGAATAGTAAAATAACTTAAATTTTTCAGCTTACTGTTGTTTTTCAGTATTATGCTTTATCATTCAGCCTACTTTGGTAGCTTTTTAACCTATGCTAATCATGGATGACAATGAATCTTTCATAAGCATAGCATTTATTCACAAAAAATTGGTAAGGAAATGATTTTCATGCTTGACATTGAATGCTTCAACTGGTTTATTTCAACAGTTGAGTGAATGCACCTGAACCAACGCATCACGCTATAAAAACTCAAGCGGGAGCTATGAATTTTTTTTTGTTTTTTTGCCTTGATCATCAAACTGGTTTGATACAACTTAAAATAGATTAAAAAAAACATGTTAAAGCAGTGCATGAGCAATAATATTGGACTAAATCAGATCAGACTACTAGGCTGGGCCTATTAAAGCTGAGAGTATATTCCTTATTGGACTCTAGTGGCCAGATAGAGCATTTGTTATGTGTTTATTATAAATGTGATACCTTTGTGGTAGAAATAACCAGGAGACTCACTTCTTTATTCGACAAACACAGAAATCTATGGCAAGCTGGATTGAATCAGCCAATGGTCCTCGTTCGGCCCGCAGGCCATATGTTTGATCTAATTAATGGGAAATCTATATTAGCAGGCAGGCTTTCTCTCAGCTGGCTTTATAAGCCTAGTAGAACACCGGTTCCTTCTAACGTCCAAATTGCTCCTCACATCAACAATCCCAACCCCTGTCCCGTCCCTGACCACCAAGCATAATACGCTTTCTGGGGGAGACCCTGGCTGTGTACATTTAAAAGTTTGACTTGTCACAGCTTGATTAGATTTTTTTTCCTGTGTTTTTCTTTTCTAAGTCCCCCCCTTAAAAGCTGGCTGGCCAATGAATGGAAGGCCAGCATAAGAGGCTTTGGCCTAAAGCTGAGGCCACAAAGTGTTAGTCATCGCTAGGCAAAAACCTTTTTTTGTCATAAACCACCAAACAAACACTGTAAAACCTCTTTACTAACCTTTCAAAAAGAGGTCTCGTGGTCTCTTCTGGTGGTCTCTGATTCTATCCAAGGACAATCCCAATTTGGAAGATGGTAGAAGATGGATGGTGTCTGCCTTTGAGGACCTGGTGGTGAAATTAACTCTTTGGAGATCTCTGTTGGGTCCTACCAGGGGGTCCTTGGAGGGCTTTTCAGGTGCAGGTCAGCGAAAGAGTCCTGGAGACTCTCGCTGAAAATCATTCATGGCTGCTGATCCTGATTAAGGAGGTGATGGGTGGAGCCTATGGGAGGAGGAGGGGCAAGGGAGGGCTTTGACAAAGGTACGTTGCTGAAAAGGTACCGTATTTTGTGCACTATAAGGCACAACGGATTATAAGGCACACGCCCAATAAATAGTCTAATGTGACATTTGTTTTCATATATAAGGCACACTGGACTATTTAGGGCATAGGATTAAAACTCTTGAAATGACTAGGGTTGAAAAAAAAATAAAAAAGTGCCGTATTAGCGCATTGATCAGTCGAAAAATGCACACGACCGTACACAATTGCATGTGAGTCGAACCTAGATTGCGGCGGAATGTGTGCCGGATCCTATCTATTAGACCAGTGGTCTGACTTCAGGACCCGAAATTCCACCCTAATGAGAAACTACCACCCAAATCTAGAAAACAGTTCCACTTCTCAAATTCATCCAGCGAAAGGATTAAGCAGTTTAAAGCAGAGATAGTAGAATATATTCAATTCAATTAGTTCATTGTCAGTTGTTGTTGTTGAGACACTCAAGGCGCCTAAGGTAATCCTTAGTAGCGCTAGACCCGCTCGTGGGAGGCTCCGTAGTTCTCCGAAGGGGAGGGGCCTGCGACTGTCCTGTGCCGCCAGGCCTGACGGGGTGTGGCCCAAGCAAACCAAGCATACGAACCCTCTGAAGTCCTTAGTACGTTCGGACAGGCCGGTGCATGATTTATGGAAGCCCCGTGGGCAGGTAGTACAGGTGATTGGGGTGTGGTCACAGCGAATGGTTTGAAAGCACCACTGGCATTTGGACTGGGGGCCAGGGTTGCTCTCGAAGTCGCCCGCCCTAAGAAGAACAGAGAGAGGAGAGTAGAAGAGAGAAAGAGAGGGACAGATAGAAAGAGAGAAAGACAGACGTCAGAAAAGAAAGAGTTAGAGAGGTGGGGAGAGAGTAGGAAAGAGAGGGATAGAGAAAATGAGAGATAAGAGTGAAAAGGCGGAAGAGAGAAAAGGAGAGACAAAGAAGGAGAGAGGACCAAGAAAGATAGAAAGAGCGAGTCTGAGTGGATTGAGTTAGATTCGTAAGGCTCCCCCAGGAGAGAGCCCTTTGCGGGACACCACGGGAAGGTTCCTAGTCTTTGTCCTGCTCAGTTGTTGTTAATTAATAGTCCATTTCATCAAATTGGTTTTGAAACATGAAATTAATGCAAAGTAAATAGATTGTGCTCTTTTTAAGCACTAAATTAAATGTATAAAAAAAATGTTTCAGTTAGCATGCAATTGATAAATATCTTGACAAATGAAAAAAAATACATGATAAATGTTAATTTAAAATACCCAAAAATGCCAGATTATTACTTTAAAAATAATGGCATGATTTGAATGTACACAATGCAGTACACCATAAGCCACCAGTGGCACCAAAACAACAGCAATTTGTTATTTGTAGTTCCTTTTCCTATTGTTCGTCGGGCCGGACTAAAAAGCCTTATTCTGACAGTTTGGCTAATCTGTATTGTACTGTCTGGATTTGAAAAAGAAGGGCAATTTTAGAGAGAAAAAACATATACAGATTCTCCCCTACTTACGACCATTCGAATTACATAAGACGGTAGATATGAACATTTTTTTTCAGGATGTCGAATAATATCCGAAATTTGCTGTAAATTGTATTTTATATTGTGAGCACCTTTTCTGAGTACAGGACAGTACTGTAGTGCTTCTTTCCACCACTACCGGCGTGTGGCGCTGTGAGAGGTCACCCAGCATCCACCCCGAAGAAATCCGGCTTCTACTTCCTAGTTCGTGTGTAAACATAACAATGTGCACTCTATCTCTAGCGCGCTAAGAACTTTGACGTTTTTAATGTTTAATATCTCATGCATCCAGTCAATATGGTTGGTGGAAAGTGTAAAGAAGAGGCGAGGCGTTTCTTTTGAAATTAAAGTGGCATAAGAAAGCTTGATGCGGTTGAGAAAACGGTCAGATCGCTTTTTTTCGGCCACTTTTTATCACGGAGGAGGACCTCTTGAAGCGCATCTTCCAAAATTAAGTTAAACTCAATTTTAATCATCTTTATAGAGCATATTATTTTATGAAATGTTTATTTTTTAGTACAAAACAACACAGGTTACTTATACAAACCTTAAACATAAATTCCATGAAAAAATAGCACTGAAGCAACTTGAGAAAAAATTCAACTTACACACTATCATCCGGAACCTATCTCGTTCATAAGTAAGGCAGCGTCTGTAGTCGCAGGAAATAATTGAGAATATATTATTATATTTGATTTTTGATTAATGAGTAAGTAAAAACAGTACAGTACACAGTTTAAAAACATTTTTTTGCAGGCACCGCAACCTTTTTTGTTAGGGAAAACAAAAGTATACAATGTCAAAAGCCATAGGAATCACTTTTTTATTTTATTGTTTTATTTCAAATCCATGCCACAAGTTGACATTAAATACAAACGCAAACAAACATTTTTTTCCCGGATCGTAGCTATAAAATGAGCACAGTGTAACCGAGAAGCGTCAATTCAAAGGCAAAAAGAAAAAGAAAAAATATCGAATAAATCAACCTATGACACAAAAAAGCACAAAGTACACATGGGACAAGTACAGCCCGCCCATTGCTAAAAGCTAATCGCACCGGTTTAAACGCAAGTGGGTAGAGATATCCACATTTACCGTATATAGATTTATATGTGTGTACGGAATATATACTTCCCGAAAATCAACAAGGCTATGAAATACTGAGAAAAGGTCTTTTAGAATCGTCACCATGCAGTGAAGTTTTCCAGTCTCCGAGCAGAAAAGCACAACAACGATCACGAGCTCAATTTCGTATTCTGAAAAGATTTTTGTGCGCAACTTTCGTGCAGTAAGATGCAAACACGGCTGTTGTTTTCCAGGCGTAACGGGAATGAACGCCAAAGATACCTTTTTTTTTAATCAAAGTCGCCATTTTACAAGAAATTTTTCCACACAGGATAACCATCTAAGGTTTATTTTAATCTGCAGTCTCCTCCTCCCTTTGCATCCACCCACTAACTCCACTCGACCAGCTCAACTCACGTCACACAAAATGTCAGTTTTCCTTCATATTTCTATTGCTATTTAGTAAAGTACATGTTTTTACCCATCAATAGTACTTTCCAGAGACAATTTTTTTATTTTACTGTTTTTATTTGGGGAACGTATTGGCCCTCGGATGGGTCTGGCCTTGATGCGGCGAGGGGGCTTGCGTGTTCCAGTGACCCTGGAGAGCGATACCGTCGGGAGCTTGCTCCTGGTAGGGTCACCCATGGCGGGCCGGTCTCCGGGGTAGGTTCCAGACAAACAAAGACCCCAGCGTGTCGGTACGCTGTGAGGTGGCAGCCCCACCAACCGACTATCCTGCGGAGGGCTAACAACTCACCCAGGAGAAACACACTTTGTTACGAAACTGACCAGAGAAAGAAGCCGGACTGACCAACACGGTAACGGACCCCAGCCTGCCCCCGACCAACGAGTACGGATCGATCTTCGTCATAAGACCCGTGTCGCCACCTGGAATGTCCAGACACTCCTTCGCCCCGGAGCTGCCACCCTGCTGTCCCGAGAGCTCTGTCGCTATAACATCACCATGGCAGGGCTCTGTGAAGTACGATGGCAAGGCAATGGTGAAACAACAGCTGGCAACCATTGCTACATCTGGAGTGGCCCCGAGAGTCGGACCGGCCTTTACGGTGTGGCTCTTGCCATTCCAAAAGCCCTCCGGAGGTCCCTCATCAGCTGGACACCAATAAGTGACAGACTACTGTCTGCTCGATTCCTCCACCATCACGGCAAGATGACAGTGATCGTCGCCTACGCCCCCACCGATGTCGCTGATGAGGATGCGAAGGACGCGTTCTTTGACCAACTCCACCAGGCTGTCAACCAAGCCCCACCACACGACGTCACCATCATCCTCACTGATGCCAACGCCACTCTATCCAGCATTGATCGGTCCCCCGGCTCACCTGTCGGCACCACCTTCGTTGACAGCACAACAAACGACAATGGCAACCGCCTCCTCCTCCTCTGCCACCAAAACAACCTTTGTGTTGCTGACACCTGGTTTCCCCGGAAATGCATCCATCACTGGACGTGGTACAGCCCAGATGGCAGAACCAGGAAGGGATTGGACCACATCCTGATATCACGACGCTGGAAGTCGTTTGTAACCAACTGCCGGGTGTTCAGAGGAGCACAGCTTGGCAACACAGACCATCGTCTGCTGGTGGCCCAGCTCAAGCTAAAGCTCCGAGCCAACCAGCACAAGACTCTGCCTCGCCCCGACTCCTCCCGACTCAGCGACCCCAACATCGCCAGAGACTTCAGTTGCTCCATCCGCCGCTCTCTTGATACCCTGGCTCCTGACAAGCTGACAGACTGGGCGGCCTTCAAGGAAAGTGTCCTCCAGTCTGCTCACAATGTCCTCGGACGCCCGCGATCCTCCCCGAGAAAGCCCTGGATATCAGAGAGGACACTAAACATCATAGACCAGCGGCGTGAGGCCCGACTCCGAGGCGACCTCACAGAGTATCGGAGACTGAATCGCCTGCGCAATGTGGCCATTGCTGAAGATAGGGAGAGGTTTTGGCAGGCAGAAGCCCAACAGCTTGAGTCCGCGGCCAACAACAACAACATGAGCCGCGTATTCAGTCTACTACGCCAAGCCCGTAGCGGCCCACACATAAAGACAGCCCTGGTAAAGGACTCAGACGGCAACCTCATCATGACAGAAGCCAACTGCCTCGAGCGCTGGAAGGAGCACTTTAGCCTCCTCTTGCAGCACAGCACCATCCCGGCTGATCCCACCCTCCTACGGGCTGCGAGCACAGCACCTCCTAACGACACCTGCTGCACAGACCCCGTAACACCCGAGGAAGTGAGAGCTGCTCTGAAGAAGCTGAACACCAAGAAAGCCCCCGGCATCTGTGCCATTACCGGCGAGATGCTCAAGGCCGGCGGTGATGGCATGGTGGAGTGGCTAACCCGCCTATTCAACCAGGTGTGGGAATCGGAGCAGCTGCCCACCGACTGGACCAGAGGAGTCATCTTGCCCTTCTGGAAATGCAAGGGCGACAGGCTTGTCTGTGGAAACCACAGAGGCATAACCTTACTCTCCATCCCGGGCAAGGTCTTTACCAGGATCTTGCTCAGCCGTGCCCTTCCAGCAATCAGAAGCTGCCGCCGTCCCCAGCAGGCTGGCTTTATGCCCAACCGCTCCACAACGGACCACATCTCTGCCGTCCGTTTGCTGATAGAAAAGACCCGTGAATTCCGTAAAGATCGCCATCTATATATCGGATTCATTGATCTGAAGGCCGCCTTTGACACCGTCTGCCACTCTTCACTGTGGAACATCCTCCAAGCTCTCAGAGCACCACCCAAGATCATAGCCCTGTTCAAGCTGCTCTACAGCAACACAGAGAGCTGTGTCCGTATCAACGGCATTGACTCCGACTGGTTTGCTATCTCCAGCGGCGTTCGCCAAGGCTGTGTGGCTGCTCCCGACCTTTTTAATTGCATCATCGACCATCTGATGTTCAGGGTTAGTGAGCGCATCCCCGGAGTGTCTTTCGGCAACTACCACCTGACTGACCTGGAGTATGCTGACGACACCATCATTCTCAGCACTTCCTACAGCCAGCTGAGAGACGCTCTGGGCATTTACAGCGAAGAGGCAGCGCGGCTTGGCCTGCAAGTGAGTTGGACGAAAACCAAGTTCATGTATGTCGGTGATGGACCAGATCCACCTCCCATCCAAATTGGTAGCGACATCGTAGAGCCTGTCAAGAGCTTTGTATATCTGGGGTCCATGGTGACAGACAATGGGGACCTAAAACCAGAGATTCTCCGCAGAAGAGCCCTGGCAGCATCTGCTCTGCAGTCTCTCTGGAAACCACTCTGGCGGCACCAGACCATCGCACGCAAGACGAAGCTCCGCATTTACAACCTCGCCGTACTCCCTATCCTGCTTTATGGCTCAGAAACATGGCCCCTGAACGACACCCTGGCCACAAGAATCGATGGTTTTGATAGCAGGGCTCTCAGAACCATCGAGAACATCAGGTGGCCCCAGCGAGTCTCCAATAAAGAGCTCAGAGCCCGCACGTGCCAGCCCCAAGCATCTTCCTTGGTCGCACAACGCCGCACCCGCTGGTTTGGCCATGTCCTTCGTCTACCACCAGACCATCCGACACGAGCCATTCTCCAGTTTGACCCAAAGGCCGCAGGCTGGAGACGACCACGAGGGAAACCCCGCACTCGATGGCTCGACGTCGTTGCGGGCGACCTCCAACAACACGGAGTTGCCGTAGAGGATGCAGAACAGCTGGCACAAGACCGCCAGCATTGGAAAAACCTGGTTCATCTGGTCGGCTCAACGCACAGGGACGGGACCCCCCGACCTTCGCTGGAGCAATAAGTAAGTAAGTAAGTAAGTAAGTAAGTAATTGGCTAATTAGCATAGGTTTCTAAACCTGCTTTACGGCAATTTTACTTTGCGATCTTCGCCTCAGCAACTGATTTGTGTCGTATCTTGGGACGCTTTTACTTTATTACTCTAACTTGCAAACGAGATGTAATAAGCTACAAAAATATAGAAGTAGATCTAAAAATATTGTAAAAAGACACAATGGCAGTGGGAATTTGTTACACTTCATTTTACCCTTGACATGTATATTCGGTCGTAATGTTTTTAATCATACAGACGTATATTATTTATAAGTGGTACCTACTAATGTTTAATATATATATATATATATATATATATATATATATATATAAAATGGTTTTATCTGGGATACTGTGGCTTCGGAAGGCATTAGCTTATTACCATCGGGTTTTATACCTCCTCCATACGACAATTTCATCTTGCGAACCCTACTACAGAAAGATGTATTGTCTTATCCTGGGGTTGTCTCATCTCATCTCATTAGCTGCACCGCTTATCCTCAGTAGGGTCGAGGGGGTGCAGGAGCCCATCCCAGCAATCATCGGGCAGTGGGCAGGGGACACCCAGAACTGGTTGCCAGCCAATCGCAGGGCACACAGAGACAGACAACTCGCTCGCTCATTCACACCTAGGGACAATTTGGACCGGCCAATCCACCTGAAATGCATGTCTTTGGAATGTGGGAGGAAATCGGAGTGCCCGGAGGAAACCCACCCAAGCACGGGGAGAACATACAAACTCCGCACAGGAAGCCCGGTAGCTGGATTTGAACCCACACAGGAGGTTCCCAAGACCTTAGAACTGTGCCTGCACACGCGCTAACCACTGCGCCGTCGTGCTGCCCTCCTGGGGTTGTACTGTATTATATTATAAATTATGATTTGATTCCCGCGCAATCATATTGCAGTTTTCCAGTAATCTTCCACATTTATTATTCAATATTTCTTGTAAAATGACAACAATTTTTCTTCTCAAACACGTGCCATGCATTCAGACCTAATGTGGCCAAAATTTTCTTTTCTTTTACAAGCCGTAACAACAGCAGAGTGGGGTAAAAGCCGCACAAATCACTCTTGGTTAGCAGGGCCTGCAATTCCTCTGAATGACCAGCAGAGGTAGTAAGAAACAGCGTTAGCCTGCGTAGCGTCCGTCAAAACATGGAGAACCGCTGCCACATTTGTACGCAAAACGCCGACACGTCCGTCGCGGTATCAAATAGAAAACAAATATAAAAACGCGATATCGTCCAGGATGCATGCGAGAGTGCGTCACGAGCCTGCAGTGTCCATGGAAATATAGCAATAGCGCTAGCAATTTTTGTTGTTTTCAACAACCTCGAAATATAAATATAAATATTTTGCAATGGAATCAAAGCCGTTTTATGCTACATGCAGCGGCATTCCTGTATAAAAAGTGGCTGCGATGGTGGCGGCGACTTAGCATCGACATACACGTAAAAGTGTTTTTTTGTTTGTACATTACAGTGAAATCCTGATCGTGACACAACAAAGTAGACCTCGAAATATTTTTTTTCTCGTAAACATTTCTTTAAAGTTCAAAACATTGGCAGAGTTCACATTTTCAGTTTTTGGATCGGGAGGAATACTTCGGTTACCGTGATCGAAATATCGTACGGGAAGATCGGGTGATGTTGTGAGAACGATATTTCTGAAAACTCTAATAATACTGTGTAAATGAAGTTGGCGTTACGTGATCATTTTACAAATGTTCCATTGCAGAACAAATAACAGAACCCAAAAAAATAATGATAAACTAGTGGCGCAATAACAACTTTATAATTTATTACAATTGCCGTTTGATGATGAACAATAATTCTAATACTCAAAGCTTTAATTCCGAGTGACCGCTTTATATTCAATCAAACTAAAGATTTAAAGATGCTAATTGATTATCAAAGTAATAGATAATACACAAAAGGTCGTAATTTAAATTAAAGTTAAAAAAATGGTTATTTCGATTGCCATATTTTTACGATAAAATTCATAAATCTACGATGAATTGTTTTGTGTTAACGCCTCGAAATTTAACTGAGTGGCTGCCTTGAATTTACCTGAAGAAGTCAAACAGCTAATCGATAATCAAAGTAATCAATAATAGAAATAGCAAGGAAAACTTCCAATCCATTTTCAATTTGAGGTTTCAAAAGTTGGTTTATTCGATTGCCGTATTATGAAGATAAAAATCGAACTCCTACAATTGATTTCTTTTGAGTTAATGCTTAAAGCTTTAACATCTAGTCACAGCTTTAAACTTGATTTACTTCAGGATGTAAAGAAGCTAACCGAATAACAAAGTAGTTGAAAACATGTAACATGCCAGATTTTCAGTTGAAATTTAAAAAAAAATCGGGTTATCTTGATTGCCTTGTTTTGACGATAAAACTTAATCGTACGATTATTTTTTCGATTACTGTAGTAGTGTTTGGACCAAATCGTTAACAGAAACATAAAAAATTAACATTTTTTAAGTAACAATGAAACAAGTTTGGTTTGTAAACATGAATCAAACTCTTTTCAATTTAGATTAATTAACTTTAAAAAATGTAAAAAGGAAGATTCTTTCGATAGTTGAATAATAGTTATGTGTATTCATATATCTATACAGTATATGTTGTTACACATTTGCTTTAAACGCTTAGTAAAACGTTTAGTACATATAACAAAATTCAGGACTAGGAATTTAATTTCGAAAGCAATTTTTTCCCCGAAAAAATATATAAGTTGATGTCCCATAAGATTGTGAATTTATATATATCTGCAATTACTTTAATATAATCTTTAAAAAGTTTTTTTTTCTCAAATCACACAATCATGCCTTTCCCCCTTTCCAACACAGTGGCACTTATACTTTTTCACTTCACTAACGATAATATTGGCCTCTTGCACTCAGTAAAATAATACATAAAAAACTAAAATATTAAATAATAACAAAATAGACCTGACATTTCTACATGTGTACCATGATCCATAAAGCGAATCACAAACAATAAGTTGGCACATTAAATCGTTCCAGCATTATTATAGGCGCTCACGCCACATTGTTGTGTTATATATTCATTTGATTAGCCAAGGACTAAATTAATTAATAAATAATAATAAAAAATCCCTTCACAGATGTGTGGCCACAAAATAATAAATAAAAAACATTCTTCAATATTATTTCAAGAAACAAAGGGGAAAATACAGTTGGTTACAGATACGCGATGATTTCTTTTTTGATAAAAACAGGGTTCGTACAACTTTTTTTTAAGCACTTGAGAAGACAGTATTCTATATTCTCCAGTACCAATAAAAGGAAAAAATCTGGAGTGAATCATGTTTTTTGCAGATCCACTAATATATCTGCGATTCAAGTATGCAATTTTTAATCTTATGTGTGCATTTATCCAGACATATGATATTTAGATCTTGAGTAAATCTCCCCATATAGGTGTTGGGTAAAATTACATGAATATGTTGCTTACATTTTCAGTTGCAGTAAGTTCTTCCCATTACAATTTACAACGGTGAAACGCTACCTTCATTTTTTGCATGGCCTATAATAAATGTCCATAATTGGTATGTAATCCTTGTGCTAATACACATTTCATAATGCCCTGTTTAGGTGTAGCATGCAGCTTTCCTTTTGGGCATGACTCGTAGGGGGCTATGACGCTTCATAGGACAATGCCATATAAACTAATGCCAGCTCCCGTTAATCACTAGAAGAATTGCAATGGCAAAGCGAAGCCACCAGAGAGCACAGTGTGCATCATTCTTTAGCAGACTTGTTGAGAAATCATAACAATTCCAAGCATGTACAAGCACTTCACCCACACCTCAAGCACCTTTCAATCCTTGAAAATACAAAATTAAAATTCAAGCATTTCCAAGGATTTCCAACACCCGTACGAACCCTGAAAAAAACAAAACAAAGAAAACCTTGACTAAATGACTTCAATATTTTTTAATATCTGGTCAATTATTTTGTTAAAACCAATCTAACTGACTTCAATCCCATTTTTGGCACCCAAAAAAAACAAAAAACACCCTAATAATCAAGGACACTTCAGCAATCACAACACTGATTTTCCGATAAAGGGGCAATGTTTTAGCACCTAAGCAGCAACGGCTGCGGTGGCCATGTTGGAGGCTCGACTAATGGCATTATCTCATAAAATTAAAGAAATATACACATAAATAAATAGATCATTATACAGTTTTGGCGGTATAGTACAAATACAAGTCGAAGAGAAACAAATTAAAAAAAATTGATTAGGAGTGAGATGCAAATCAGTCTTACATTCAACATAAAAGAAACATTTTCTGTTTGTAAGAATTAACAATGGGCAAAACAACCAATTAGATTAGTATCTAATGTTGACAGTTATTACAATGCGGACAGCTGGATATATTTTTCGACGAGACGTGAGCAGAAATTCGACTAAGATCCATGTTTGGTTACCTCTGCAACTTCCCTGAATTCGGATTCATTGGAGGATGGGATCGATTATCGATTTTCCGTAAAAAAAGCAGAGGATTGGACTAAAGAGAACACCAACTTTAGTATTGCCTTAAATAATTATAGTTTAGTGCTGGCAATTATTCTAATTAATTTGTTTGATTGAAAAAAAATATGTAATCCATGCTCACTATATCAGGACTCAATTGTTAAAATTAATTTGATTAATCATGAAATTCATGCATTATTTATAATTAATGAATCGATTGCTAAACATCTAGTGCGTCCCTTGAAGAGAAATGGAAATCATTGGAATAATTGGTTTCACATTATTGCTCACATTTACTGATATACATTCGCCCAAAAACGATTAAACAGCACACACACGCATTTTGTAGGGGAAGAAATTGCCCGCCAGCTTGTCCCGTAAGCAGTGGTCGGCAACCACCAGGCCGCGAACCGGTACCGGGCCGCAGAAAGGAAAAAACCTTTTATTATATTTAAACCTATTATTGTTTTCCTGACACTGCTATGGACAGCGCAGTTACCTGTCGGGCGGTGCAACTTTCACGTTAAAAACAAGGATTCCAGCCCGCTGAATATATAGTGAAGGATGAATCAGACCAAACTTTTGTGCTTATAGCCAAATAGCATGGAGAATGGTCAACTATGCTAGAACAATTGTAAACAAACTTGCTACTATGGACAAACTTTTGGCAACGGAGTTGTAGGATGCAAGGACCTCTAAGTCAAGACACCGAGATCACATAAAACCAACAACCTTTTTGTGGAGTTGGTTTATTAGGTGAGTTTGTCATTTGGATTAATTGGCAGGTGGCTCAAGGAGCCGTTTTGCGTTAGACGTTACGATAGCGTACCAGAGTAGGGCTGCAACGATTAGTCCATAGAAATTAATACTATTGTCGTCAGACACGTTTTTCTAACAGAGAGAGACATCTCAATTGAATATAATTTCTGCTGAAAGTCGCACGTGCGCATGAGCCGATAGCGTCTCTGTCTGGAGAGGTAACATAGCCATACGAAAATGGCGGCCTCAGGATAAACATTTTAGCCTGCCATTAAAAAGGACTACATGCAAAGTTTTCAGAGCAGACCTTGTGTACTATGGCGGTAGATCGGTGAGAAACATTTAAAGAGCATGTCGGACAATTGAACGAAACAGAGTCTGACTACCAATACAGTTTGGATGACATAATTGTACATTGTACACGTGCATATTCACCATTTAAAGAGAGCTTGGTATGCCAGACTGTGGATAATCGTTAAGCACTTTTGTTACAGAGATCGCGGTTGACCACTGAATGTACTTTATAAAAAGGACATCATACGTCTTTGATTTACTGTTTTTGTCACGGTTGACATGGCGCTCAATTGGCCCTGCCTGTGAGGCACCAGCTGAGGCTCATTGACAGATTGGCTTTCCATCTATTTAAGCTTATTGCTCTAACTCTTAGTTTGTCAGTCGATCAACGAACCTCTGCCCCGCAAGACGTGGGTTTTGAGTCGGTCCTGTTTCCTGTTGGCATTTCCTGTTCGGTATTGTTCCCGTTTATTTTTGTCCTGTTTAATAACTGTTTCCAGTTTCGCTTCCGTCAATTTATGTCGTTTTTTATTCTCTCCAGTTTTTGTTCCCGTCTAGTTTGTCCCGTTTTATTTCGATATCCTGTTTCATTATCAACCCTGTCTGTCCCGTACTGTCCGGTATCGACCCCATCTGTCCGATATCTACACGGGCAATTGGTATCGATATCGTCAGCCTCTAGCTTCGTATCATTTCACGCCAGACTGCTGGCTTACGTGCATGACTCCCAAGTTCCCGTAAAATAAAAGGCTTGTGTGAGAAACGTCACGCGTTTGGGTCCTGATCCTGTTCTGGCTCATGACAGTTTTACTGCTCCTAATCTTTCCTTGGTTTACAGAAATGAAAAAATATTAACTTGATTTTGATTTATTTGCATGTCCATAAAAAATGGACAGAAGTTTATTAATGGATTGATGTCTGTACTGACCAAACACATTGCGTAAATTGTTTAAGATAGGACATTTTTACGTAATTTTTGTACGAATCCGGATTATGTTGAAGAAAAGACATATTTTTCACTGTGCCCATTTTTCTTGTGTTAAATATCGTTTGCCAAATGATGAAATCAACTTCATGCTAAATTAATGAATAAGTTAGTAATTATATGATTATTCAACTAATCGTTTCGATGGTTGGTGACTAGTCAACTATTATGTTCCGCATGAGGACAGTTGATTTACGCTTATTATTGTTATTAATACTATTATCATTATTTTAGAAAAGTTACAAACATATTTATTGCCCGCCTTGGGCCAGGCCGTGAAAGTACTGTCACACAATTAATCGGTCCACGGTAAAGAAAAGGTTGCCGACCACAGCCGTAAAGCACTTGTTTGGTAAGGTTAGGGTGTGGAACCCATCCCAGGACTGACGCCAGCTGCTAAGCTACAACCGTAGAGAGTTGTTAAAAGGGGGAAGTCATTCCAGGCCATGCTGTTCATAGGTTGTCCATAGCTTCCAGCGGGGACAGGGGAATATAGCTTTGGGGGAAGGGGTGGAGTGGTCGTTAGAGCCACCGACACAAAAATGCATTGCCAGTGTACATCGGACTAGAGCAACTTGCCAGGATTTTTCCAAAATACAGATGTGGGTGGGGTTCATAGGCAGAGTCTACTTCTGGCATTAAAACACACATCCCTCAAGTCTACCTGCCAGGGGTTGTTGAACAAAGTGATTGGCAGATTGAGGGTGGGGTCTCTGCCAAGGATTGGGAAACCCTAACCCAGACTGAAAAAAACCCCAAACCAGACAAAGACAGACAGACGCAGCCTTAAGGCAATGCATAGCCCTTGGAAACGTTGGCACATGCATGAGGGCGAAGAAATGTATCACTTGTGCATTTCAGGTGAAAAAGAAAACAGCAAGGGTTTTAGTTTTTTTTCAGCTGCAAAAGCGACACGGAGAAAATATATTCAAGAAATAAGGGTTGTTGTTAGGAAAGGGAAATACAGTGGTACCTCTTTATACGATACACCTGTACACATGAGAAAATTCTGTATTTTTTTAAAACAAAAATCTCGCTTTACGAAGGAAAATCCAGTTTCTGAGCAGTCCCATAGGCTACCACTAGAGGTCGTTCAAGACCGCTCCCTGCCTTAGCACGGTCCAGTTTGCGCATATGCCTCCTGTTTTAGTGATCAGAAAGTTGTGTTTTATAGCTATTTGCAGTTCATTTTAATCCATTTATTAGAGCAGGAACGGGGAAATACCTAATTCCGGGAAAATCCGCTCGGTACACGAGCCCAGAACAAATTAAGCTTGTAGAAGAGGTACCACTGTATCGCGTGTGTATTTTTGGTGAAATAAAACCCCAGAGGTTCTCTAATTTGGCCTTTTTTCAGCCGCAAAAGCGACACGGAAACAATGTATTTGATGAAATAAAGGCTGTTGATAGGAAAGAGAACTAAAGAGAAAAAAAGGCAGGTCAGATGTTGGTGAGGGTGGTGGAGGTGATGAGGCGCACGGTGAGCGTGCCGGGCAAGTCGCTGTCCTGGCGGCTGCCCTTGTCGCGCAAGTGCAGCGTGTGCTGCTCTTGCCGCTCGTTGGGGTCGCTGAAAAGAACAACCTGACCCAGGAAGGTGTCCACGATCATGTTCTTGTTGTAGATCTGAGGGCGAGGAAGCCGCACCAGACGGGAAAGAGAAGAAAGAGAAGGAGGGAGTGCGGCGTGAAAAGGAAGCAGAGTCAAGATGATTAACAGACAAAAGAAAAGGACCTGCAAAGTAGAAACCTTATTAAATACTCTATTATACATTAAAACCAAAAAATGAACCCTATTTATTGTTTGACAAAAAAGTGCATTACTTTATACAAGTTTTTTTACAATTACAGTAACTTCTATACTGTATATAATATTATCTAAAATAATCTTGCTGCTTTAATCATGTTACGTACATATTTTTCATGTCCAGTTTGTTGCACTTTTTAAGCACTTTAAAACCAAATATCAAATTTCTCCAGGACCAACTAATGCCAGCTGTTTTTAGTCACAAGGTAAGAAGAGATGTTATGGCAAAGAGCAGGCATGTTGGCCTCATTTTTAAGCAGACTTTATTTTTCTTTATTCAATGTGTGGTCTTTCAAGCCAGACTGCCAGGATTCATGGCAATGTCAAGCATTTAAAAATACTTCACCCAAAATCCAAGCACTTTTCAAACCTTAAAAACACACTATTAAAATTCAAGCATTTCCCAGGATTTCGAGCACCCAGCCACGAGGATGAAAATGTCTTTGGATTTAGTGATTTGGAGTTAAACTGATAGCTTGGTTAGCATTTTCTTTATCTAATAATCACTGCGGTGCAGATCCTCCCCAAAGGTAGGGGAAAAAAAACGAGAGAGAGAGAAGCCCGGCCGGACTGACTTAATGATTGTCATTTTAGGCCTGAACTTGGATTGGATTCGAGCCCAAAATCTTACTTCTAGTAAGAATAGCTTTCCAAGTTAGCTTACCATGCTAGCAAGCAAGCAATCGCCGCTCCTTAAGGGATCAACTTTTGTGTCACCTGATCACTCATGCTACTGAGCGGCTAATTGTTAAAATGAGTTCTCATAAGTTTTGGGATTTTTTTTGAGTCTTATTAGCCTTCCAGGTTAGCTTACCCTGCAAGCAGGCTGTCACTTTCTATACTTTCTAACCTCTAAGGGCTTGCCACAGTTGTGTTATCATATAATTGTTTTGCTTCTAGGTGGATAAGAGGTGATTTAAAAAAAAGTGTTTTTGTGAGTGAGAATAGCCTTGCAAGTTAGCTTACCCTGCTAAGAAGCCAGCAATCTCAGTCCGTGTGAGGTACATCACTGTTTTGCTAGCTTATCACACTTGCTACTGAGTGGATATTTGTTCATTCCGTTTTTAAGTGCTGCTTTTTTTAACTTATATTCTGTGAGAATTACTTTACAAGTTAGCTTATCCTCCCAGTAAGCTAGCCTTCTCACTGCCTAAAGCAGGGGCCTCCAACCTAGTGCCCCAAGGACAGGTGAGGTTTTGAAAATACCCCACCGGTGCTGGGTCACTGTGAATTTCTAGTATTTTTTTTTGTGGTTGATTGAGTAAAATTATCTTCTTCTCTCCCTTACTCTCTCTTTCCCTCTGTTGGCTGCGGCTGCATCGACTCGCTACAACGGGTCAGGTGTATCGACATTTCGTTCTGTGTACATTGTTACAAAGAATGACAATACAAAGGAAATTATTATTATTATTATTATTTCTCTCTTTTTCTCCTTTCTCTCCCTAATTTGTTTTTTAAGTGAGAATAGCCTTTCACATAAGCTTACCCTGCTACGAAACTAAGAATTTCACCCCAACGGGCTATCACTCATGCTAATGTGTAGAACATTGCTGAATTGAGCGTTGCCTTCCACATTAGTTTATTCCGCTAGCAAGCTAGCAGCCGAGCGTTGTGGTCTTACCTCTATGTGGACGCCCTCTTTGGGCTTCTTGCGGTAGAACAGCCCCTTTATATCAAAATTGGGGCAGCGGGTGTCCTTGTGCACCGGAGAACGCACCCTCTCGCCTTCACACGTGATGATCACGTAAGGGTCCACAGCTTCACAAGGAAAAAAAATGATTTTGTGTCATTTAAACTAAACTCATTACTGTATATACAGTGCCTTGCAGAAGTATTGGCCCCAATGAACCTTTTGCCATATTACAGTCTTCAACTTTATAGGTCAAAGTAAATCAAAATATTTTAAGTTTAAAATTAAACATAACATCTCAGTATTTTGCAATTGTGGCTCTTTGGGTCAAAAAGATTTTTGACCTCTGCTCTGTATGTTTAAGGTCTGGACTTTGACTTGGCCATTCCAACACCTTTATATTATTTTTAATATATTCCATTGTAGATTTTGCTCTAAATTTAGGGTTGTTGACCTTTTGGAAGGTCAACCTGCGCCCTTTTTTCTGGTTTCTTGCAGACTACAAAAGATTTTCTGCCAGAATTGACCTGTATTTGGCACCATCTATTGTCCCATCAAGTCTAAAAATTTACCCAGTTCCTCCCGAAGAAAAGCAACCCCAGAGCATGATGTTGCCAACACTATGTTCGACAGCGGGGGTGGTGTTGGGTGAAACGCAGTGTTACTATTATGCCAAACGTAACTCAAATTTGGGCTTATCTGACTGGAGCACCTGGCTCAACATGTTGTGTCTCCCTTGTGGATTCTTGAAAACGTTTTTCAGAAAGAGCTTTTTTCTTGCTACTATTCCATAAATGGCAGATTTATGCAAGGTAACAACAAAAATTGGTGTGATGATCTGAAACCTTTTTAAGAGCTAAATATGCAAAAAAAACCCGCAGAAAACAGAAAGGGGGCAAATACTTCTTTACAGCACTGCATCTTTAGCTCAATTTACCTCCGTTGGAATCCTGTCCCTGCAAACCCTGGGCGTTGAGAACGTGGACTTGGGTGACCAACTGCGGGTAACCACACATGCCGGTCCAGCAAGTCTGAGGAGGATCGTCCAGCGTAAGCTCTCTGTGGCAGGCAAAATAGTGTCATTATCCTTATGGCCACTAGAGAGCACTCTAAGACAAGATCATTCAAGCTGGTTGCCAATAGAATAAAAGGCATTTCCTGTTGTTTACATAATTTTGTTTAGATTGTACAGTGGTAACTCTCTTTAAGAGCCTAATTCGTTCCAGGATCAACCTTGCAGCTAGAATTGCGCGTATAGCAAGCTAATTTTCCCAATATGAAAACATTTAAAAATTGATAGTCAGCTACTTCCCCAAAGGCATGCAAGTGAACCCTAAATAGTAGGGTGGTCCATAATGGGGGTCGAAATTTTTTTTTTTTAAATATTGGGCTCTGACCCCCCGCATATGTTCTTATATCGATAAAAACACACTGTGTGCAATTTTGAACAATTTGGATAATATTTAGAGGTAGCTCAACGACTTTGAAATTTCCCAAAATGGTAAAATTTTGGCAATTTTCGAGAAAAAACGGAAATCTTAACCCTATGTGTACGGCGTTTTAGAACATCCAATTTCAGTCCATTGCTTATAATTGTAACACAAGAAAAGTTACAAGTAACTTTGTACACTAGGTCTGATATAATGTGCGAAAAATCCTTATTTTTCATACCAAAATTTCAGAGGCCTTGAGCGACCTCTAAATATCATTTGATTTTGATGAAACTTTGCCTAATTACGTTTTGTATATATTGGAACATATTCAAGGGGTCAGAGCATGAAATTTTAAAAGTCGAAAAATAAGGACCACCCTACTAAATAGCTATAAAACACATCATCCTAAACACTAAAAAACAAATTTAAATAACAATTGAACATAGAAATTACAGTAATTAGATTACATTAAGAAATAAAATGCAAGTTTATTATGAGTGCCGTAACAAATGTGTGGGCGTGCTGTGGAGGAAGATGGGCATTTGCAAGGAAGAGTAACAGATCACGTACCTGTCAACTTATGTTTTCCCTGTAAGCTTTATGATCACTTCACATTGTGCCCGGCGTAAAAAGATCTTAATGCAGGATTTATTTATTTTTTAAAAGACTGGTCTTGCCCATTTTGGCTCTTATCCATGTCGTCTTAGAATTTTAATTATGTCGCAGTATTCTACATAGTCTGTCTTGCCTTGTCTAGATGCCATGTTGTTTTTTGTAAGTTTTATAATCACCTAATAAGGAGGATGTGCAGTCATTAAGAAAAAGAGCAATTGCCAGGTAAGAGATTGAGAGACTGTTGATGGTTTTGTAAGCCATTACTGCACCTTTAAAATTAAACTTACTGTAACTTTAAATGAACGTTTTTGGTTTGGTTATCTCCTTAACACTAGGATCATAGGGCACCATTTTCTGTGGTGTGTCTTGGATGAGTACAGCCTAGTGGGGCCATTCCTCTTCAAGCCAACAAATGTTTACACCGGGTCTCAAACCTGGGACCTTTCACTGTAGTACAGAAACACTATGTGCACACATACACACAAGAAAAACCAGCACCATTTTTATTTGTTTCCGCCTGTAGTGGTTTGCATGTGCAAACTGGATGAGTTGATGCTGGCAGTGAGCAGTCATGAGCGGTGAGATTTCTCGAGTGGTGGCTTCTGAGACTGCTCGTGAACTGGATTTTGCTTCATATAGCGAGCAAGATGTTTGTTGCAAATAAAACTAATATGTATACCAAAATTCTCGTGTTTAGAGGTGCTTCTATAAAGAGGTACCATTGTACTTAAAAGGCAGACTAAGTTACTTAGCAGCTTTAAACAAAATCATTTCAATGTGTTTGAGTTTACAGAACTAAATTGTTGAACATGTTTATTTTTAATAGCTTCAAGTGAAGCATTACTTGCAGTCCGAAGGCACATCAGTGAAGACGCGGAGCAAAAACTCTCCCTGTTGGCCCGGGTCGAAGGTGGTGGGGATGATGACGTAACGGCCCTCTTTCAGCTCTTTCCTGAGGAAGACGCAGCGCGAGTTGATGTAGATGGAGCCGGCCACCTTCTGCTGGGCTGAGTGCATTCTGTATTTGCGGTTCAGTTCCACCTGAGGAAAGCACCAAGAGATTTTCATCCTTTAAAACAGATTGTTCTCCTTCGTCTGATCGTAATCTTCACTGTTCTCCACCTGGTGGATATCGAAGCCGATGGCGAGATTATCCCCTTTTCCTTCTTTGGGAGTGGCTCTCTTCTCTTTCTGCTGCAAGCAAATCAGCACCTCGTCTTCCACCTTCTTTACGTCAAACACGTACTGGAGAAATAAACAAAGTAATGAGGACAAAACTGGAGTTCCCCAAGGTTCAATTTTAAGCCCAGGACTTTTTAAAGATTTATATGCCTTTCCTTACGAATGTCATCAAGAGACAGGGTATTACATTGCAGTGTCCTTAAAGTCCTATTGATATCTAATCTATTGATATCTAATCTATCAAATCTTAATCTATTTAATGTAATGAAAAGGATTCCATTCTAAAGTACTTGATATATCCCGATTGTGTGTGTGTGTGACTTATAGGTTGAACCAATTTTTGTTAAATGTTACACAGTTGTACTTTAAGCCTCCGCGAGTGCCTTTAACTAGGTTTTGCATCAGGGCAGCCCCAATAAGCACCAACAAAATCGATAAACATCTGCTTTTGTGGGGTCTCTAGCGCCCTGTGGTGGCCAAATTGGATACTATAGCTCCTGACCAAAGACCACTCCATGCAGCCAAATCCAGTCTCCTTGATTGATCCAACTTTTTCATATGCACCCGTTTCAAGCATCGCGTACCGCAATGCCGGGCAGTTCTGCTTGTCATTTTTAAATGCATTTTAGATAATAACTCATGGCAGAGAACTTCCCACAGTTTGATTGGGACAAAACAAAGTTTTTGATCATCCGCCCTGAGAGTCAGAGAGAGAGAAACTTTTACTACAACTGCAAGATTTTATACCTTCACAATGCGTTAAGAACTTGGACCTTATTTTATTCCACATGTAACAATTATTAAATGTTGCTTTTAATAATTTTAAGAATGTAACCATAATCCAAAAGTTTATCTCTCAGGCAAACATGGAGATGCTGCTGAGGCATGCTTACATCTCCTCTCATTAAAATTATTGTATTTCCCTGCCTTCTGGTCTCCCCTAAAATAACATCACAAGGATAAAACTTTTAAAAAAATCAGCAGCACGTGTGCTAACAGAGGCCAGGATCACATTACACCAGTTTAGTATTGACTTTAACATGCTTTTCCTAATCTTAAATTTCTTTATGGAGCCTCCAGACACACTTTTAGAAGAGCCCTTAATAGATTGTTCCTATTCAGTTTCCTTCTTATTCAAGAGACTCACAATAAAGGATACTTCTCCCTTGTGCTATCGTTTTGGATTTTAAAACAAAAGGAAGCCTCCCGCAGCACGGTGGATGAGTGGTTAGCGCGTCCGGGGCACAGTTCTGAGCTCACGAGATCAAATCCTCCTGTGCGGAGCTTGCATGTTCTCCCATGCGTGCGTGGGTTTCCTCTGTTTTTTCTCACATTCCAAAAACATGCATGTCAGGTTAATTGGCCAGTTCATTGTCCCTAGGTGTGAATGAGCAAGTGAGTTGTCTGTCCCTGTGTGCCCTGCGATTGGTTGGCAACCAGTTCAGGGTGTCCCCTGCCCACTGCCTAAAGATAGCTGGGATTGGCAACCCTACTGAGGATAAGCGGTGCAGATAATGGGTGGGTGGATTTACGCCTCCCAGATAAAATTAAAGCTAGGCAAATCAAAAAGATTTAAAATTTGGACAAACATGAGAAAATGTCTATTTTTCTTAGGTTTCACACATTATATTGTTGTTAGAAAGTAAGACGCAGAAAATGGGAAAATAAACAGTAAAATAAAATATGTTTTATTCTAAATTGACTGACAAATGACTGCTATAATGATGCAAGATATGATCATTTGTTTGTATGACTGATAGAAGAAGCGTCCAAAGTTATTTTGAGGGCGGGTCTCTTTTAAGCCTTTGGCTTCAACCTATCATCCCTGTTTTCTTTTCAGGGGATTTTTTTCATTTTGTGATGTGATGCTTGTTGACATATGATTGAAATGAAAAAAGAAGAGAAAATACCCCCCCAAAATACAAATACTATTTTCCCCTGTCATTTTTCTTGTATTACATTTTACTTTCTATTTCATGTCTGAATTATCTTGTTGTGTTACACTGCAACAGGGCTTTAAAATCTTTCCTGCATCTACTACTACCCATTTTTAGTGTGGCTAAGCATCCTCAGTTTCCTTTCCTCATATGGTTAGTCTGTACCTTGCCATCATGGTTTTATTCAATTTTTTCATTTATCCCCCCCCCATTTTTTGTGAGTTCATTTGACGTGCTAGGATGTTTTGCAAGGACGAAGGTCAGGATTTTTATTATTTTGCATTGAATGGTATCATACAACACTTTTGCATTTTCAGTGTCTGAATGCGGCTATACAAATACATTTTGATTTGATGAAATGACTTGGACTATATTGAACAAGAACGTGGGCAGCACCTGTGGATTCTGGAGGAAGGTGGTTTTGTGATTGATGCATCCGCCTGAGCGGTTGCGCAGAGGGTCCTGGCGATGGATCCAGGAGCCCCGCATCACTTCTTCCTCCCACGTCTTGTGGATGCTTAGGTAAGACGTGTTGATGAGGCGGCAAAGGATCAAGTCGGTGAAGTACTGGCAGAAGTCGTCGAACGTCATCCTGCGGGGAGGATTAAATCGAATCACAGGGCAGCGGAAATTCCTGTGAAATTGCAACCTTACTTTGAGGACAAAGCACCCGATACTTATCCACCCAAAAATGTTGTGCGATTTCACACAGAAAATTTTTCTTAGGCTTATTTCAGATAATTTTCAAAAGAAAGCAGCAAGAGCTTAGGGGGGAAATTTCTCTTTAACACAGCAAGCATATCACAGCAATTCCCAGATACCGTGCAAATACAGTGGTTATCGAAAGTCTACACACCCCTGTTCAAAACTCATGTAGAAAGGGAAAAAAATAACTCATTCACTCCCCACTTAGATGGAAAATACAGAATTGCCATCCTAAGCCAGGGATTGAGAAAACTATGGCCCCTCAGCTATATATGGCTCTTTGTATGACTACATATGGCCCGGAGATAATGTTTGACCACAACTCATTTCTCTGTGGCGCTACAAAGACGATTTTGGTACATACGAAGCCAAGGAAACACTAAGCAATAATTCGTTCAGTCCATAAATATAGGGCACGTTTTCAACTAGTTTCCAGTCAGGGTGTCACACCAATATACCCCGTTTTGGCAGTATGTCGCTAAGAAATCCTTTAAATGGAAGCTTATTAAACTATGTATATTCACTGTTGAGATAATTTATGATGCCCCACAAACTAACAGCAAACAGGCGAAAACACCAGCAAACCACTCAGGCCAATTTGATTGGGTGAGCAGTAGAGGTGGGCACATCTCGGCACACAGCGCAAGGCACTGCCTTTATTCTCTCGCGCACTGCCGTCTGGGCTGAAGGTAAATACAACTATATCCTTCTCGTTTGCAGTAATTTGTAGCGTTTTTGCAAAAGAACTTTGCTTGCACCTTGTTTTGAAACCATTATTTAGGTGAAAACAGTCAAAATGAGTTTCAACACTCTTAAGTAACTGAGGGAGGGAGAAAAATGTTAAGTGGTATATTATTTAGGTGGGATACAGGCTCTGGCATTATTATTATGACACACAGTGAAAAAAATGTGCTGAAGAATTAGCTTTTGTCTGGAGAGTCGGTTTGGCAGTTTTGCTGAAATTTGTCTTAAAATAAAAGGTGTGGCTCTCTCAAAACATTTTTTTAATTTAGTGCTTTTATCTCATAAACCGCTGATGGCACTGAATTTAAATTAATCTCGGACGTCTTTAGCCGTCCTTGGCCTTTTATGTGACTCAGTCGTAAAACAAATATCTAATTGGTTTGAAAGATTTTTAAAATATAGTCAAAAAGGTTGCACAAGGATGTTTTTTGTTATCTGAAGTACTTGTAATTACCCCAAATGGGTTTTAAGTGGCCGTTACCGTCTTTTTATTGCTCTCTTAAGGGTGAAGACCCTGAAGCCTGTGTTACTACTATTTAAAATCTATATTTATTATTCTCATAATTAACTCATCGATTATTCGACAATTAAATAATCGTGAAATGTATCTGCCCCTGTTTTTATAATTTTTGGAAATTCTTTCGAAATATAAATCCTCAGAATTTTAGCTTCTGACAATTCAATGTTCTGAGAATTTAATAAATGTCTTACATAATAGTAGACTTATCATATTTAAATTGAATTGAAACAAAATTTTGGTCACCATTAGGTAATTTGTTGATATTGATAATATCCAGCAATGATATTTTATATATATTATACTCCCATTTTCTGACATATAAATGTATTGAATACATTTGATGTTTTATAGTACATTTAAATGAAATCGGTTTTAATTTATAAGACTGATAAATTCGTCACCAACGTAATCGACAGATGAATCAATCATTTAAAAAAATGATGGTGCGCACACGTATGTAACTACATTATTTGTTTCCTCCTGTCCTTTCAATTCTGTTAACAATAATACAGTAAAGGTTTGAAAGATAGACTGCCTAGAAAAAGTATTAGTCCCCCAAGAACCTTTTGTCATTTGGTGACATTTCAGGCTTCAAATCTAAGGTTGAAAAACTTAAACTATTTTCCAAGAATCAACAACATGTACGACACAATTGTGAAGTGCAACCAAAATATTTCAACATTTTATAAAATATTTAAAAGCAAAAAACTAAAGAGTAGGTTTTGCAAAAATATTTGCCTCCTGTTCTCTCAGCTCAGTTAGCAGACTGCAGAAGTTCCCTGATGACTTCAGAATCATCCAGTGTCGACTTAAATGACTAACAATGACAGAGAGCACATGTCTCATTGTGTCTCACATGTTGTTGATTCTTAGAAAATATTTTGATTTTTTATCTCCAAGTGTGAAGCCTGAAGTATGGCAAAATGTCGAAAAGTTATTGGGGGCCAATACTTTTGCAAGGCACTGTATAAGTTAGCTGTGTTTGAAACCAGGCATTTTCACATGGGTGTGTACACTTTTCTCCTCCCCTGTACACATTGTTGAGCTTGCCTTTATTCTTCTTGCAGAAATTGTCCAGCCATTTCAAAAAGGACTGAGAAAAAAATAACACAAGCGAAATGTACGCATTGTTTTTGTTTGTTGGTTTTGTGGATTTTCTTCCTCTTCTCACCAGAACTCGCCGTCGTCCTGCACTGTGACGCCAAGCTTTTCCCTCTCGCTCTTGCTCACCTTGTTCCACTCCTCCGAGCTGGAGGGGAAAAAAAGGGTGAGTTCGAGTTGCATCTTATTGCATCATGTGAGCGTTTTCCGTTTATTAAGAGCGCCGTCACTAAGCATCAAGGGCGATTGCGTGGAAGCTACACGGCGATGATTTAAGTGACGGCTTTTACACGCGTATAGATTATTCCGTGAGAGCGGACCGTCTTCATTAATAAGGCTCTTGTCCGTTCTCCTCTTCAATTATTCAGACACCATTATCCCGCTTTACTAGACGAGTTTTGTTTGCAGAGAGGTTGCTAACTAATGATTCTGAGACGGAGCAGCGTCCAGGGACAAACTCCCGTCTCGGGGAGCGATCGTTTAACTTAGGCCGAATGAGAAGTTCCTCTGTGGGGAATAACACTTTCCATGATGAGATGCTAGTAGCGCTTTTGTTTCGCTTTAGAGTGTAAAGTACATAAGTTTTTACACTTCCCGAAAACATTCATTTTTACCCCCAATTGTTAGAAAATGCACCCTTTTTAAGTACTTACAGATTTTTAATCATTTATCTATTTTCTTTACTTTGGGTAAAATAAGAACATTTATACTTATTTTAAGGGAATTATTTTATTTAGTAAAAAAATAATTGTTTTGCTTATGTGAGGTCTTTTTTCTAAACACATTATAAAAATGAGCAAACTAATCCTCTACTTGCTAAATAAGACAATTCTGGAAGTCTTAAGTCGCCAAAAACCAGAACAGGATCAGGACCCAAATGCGTGACGTTTCTCACACAAGCCTTTTATTTTACGGGAATTGGGGAGTCATGCACGTTAGGCAGCAGTCTGGTGTGGAATGATAGTAAGCCAGAGACCGACGAGATCGATACCAATTGCCCGAGCAGATATCGGACAGTTAGGGTCGATACCGGACAAGACGGGGCAGACAGGATTGATATCAAAACAGGATAGTGAAAATAAACAGGACAAACTAGACGGGAACGAAACTGGAAACCAATATTAAACAGGACGGGAACAATACCGGACAGGAAATACCAACAGGAAACAGGACCGAGTCAAAACCCATTCATTGACGGACTGACAAAGGAAGAGTTAGAGCACTCAGCTTAAATAGATGGAAAGCCAATCTGTCAACGAACCGCAGCTGGCGCCACACGGGCGGGGCCAATCGGGAGCCATGGCAACCGTGACATAAGTTTATTTTTTCTTGTGCACGCTCAAAGATAGATTCTTACCCTTTTCGTTTTACAGGTTAAGAACTTAAAAAACTTGTGTGCGTTGTGATTTGAAAACATCTGCTGTAAAGGATAAAAATGAAGATAAGAAGATCGTTCTACTTTATAGACATTTTAATTTGTTTTTCTAGTAACATACACACACACACACACACACACACGCGCGCGCACACACATATTTATACTGTCTTATCAAACAGATGGAGGATTGCTTTTGAAAATAAGCAAAATATTCCACAAAAGGGGAACTTTTTTTTTGCAGTGTATATACACTGGGAAAAGTGCCTTCCATAAATTGCCCGTCATCGGGCCACATTTGGCAGACAGCCTGCAAATTGCTTAGCACTGCTTTTAAGACTCAATGATCTCAAGTTTGTCCCATTATTTTGGGAGTGGCACAAATCATAGAAATGCCATTTGAGAGTGCAGCCCAGAGCCATTAGCTTGATTGCTTTGCCATTTATGGGCGGTCCATCCAGCATTGACTTCCCGGTATCGTGTGGTTTTACTTACAAGTCCCGTGGGATTTTCTGGTCGCCGGCAATCGACCCATTTGGCGTCGCCCGTGATATTTTGGTAAATCGAAGGAGCGGGTCTGAACGCGTTTGAAAGGATTAGGAGCTTGTTTGCGACGCCATTAGGATGGATGGCTCAACTGTGCCGCCATTCATCAATGTTTTGTTTACCGCAGAAATTTCTTCTACTGGGAAAGGCTTATAACATGATTTATGGGGTTCACCTTTTCACAATTCAATAAAAACACAACAGGCAACAATTCCCTTATCTCATCATCACACGATTTTTAGTCACGATACCAAATTGTTATTATTGGGCCGCGCAATGAAAATATTGTCAGACATTAAACTGATTCACAGTACAGCCGGCTCGTAAAATCTTTACAAAACACATGCACTTCCAAACTGAATGAGAAAGGCATTGTGGGAAGTAATTCGGTAGGTCAGAAATGAAAGAAGAGAACGGCATAGAGGGAAGTAATGTGATTGTCCTGAAATACATGAATACACACGGTTGCAAGTTTTCAAAGTGTTTGTCACTTAAAATTCCTAGTTTGAGTTAAGGAAAAATGAAAAAACATTTTTCTACTCCCAAATATTTGGTACCGAGACTTAAAATAGTGTGATGATGTTTGAGATAAGGGCTAATGCCTTTTCATGTGTGGTTTGTATCCCCATTGGTCTAATGGATAGGATGCGGCGATTTCCCCAGCACGATCTGGGTATGATTCCATATGCATTTAATGTAAATTGTGCACAGCCTTTCATGTCAATTAGCAGCCCAGTGATTAGGATTCAGAGCTTCTTCCATTGCTATCCAGTTTGAATACAGTTGCCACCATTATTATGCATTTTGTTGCCTGATAAATAGTTGCACAATTATGGTAACGCTTTTCCAATTTTGTCCGCATATATGGGGCACTGGATTATAAGGCGCACGTTTACCTTTCTGGCAAATTTGGGGGTTTTGGATGTGCCTTGCCGTCTGGAAAATACGGTAGTTTATCCAGGATTTTTTTTTCAATAAAGAAAGTACCGTATTTTCCGCACTATAAGGCGCACCTAAAAGTCTTGTTTTTTTTCAAAAGCTGACCATGCGCCTTATAACACAGTGCGCCTTATATATGGCTCAATATTAAATTCGCAAGGTCTCGCAACTACGAGAAACAGCCGCCGACTCCATTTTTCGCGCTGTGCATACTGGGAAATATTAAACGATTGGTAGTTGCCGGGGCTCGTGTTGTATTTGTTTACTAAGTGGCAAAATGGCTACCCCATTAAACTGCTTAATTCATATTCAACAAATACAGTATTTGTCTGAATCCAGGGTTATGACTGGTGAAGATGTAAAGCACAATTTACCTTAAACAAACGCAGAATTATTCAGAATGTCACGTTTGAGAGAGAGCGAGAGAGAGAGAGAGAGAGAGCGAGATTCTCTTTCATACGTGCATTTGTATAAGAAAATGGCTCCTGTTAAGAGACACGCGTACAACGCCGAGTTTAAACTCAAAGCGATCAGTCACGCAGCACAACACGGCAATAGAGCGGCAGCGAGAGAGTTAAACTTAAATGAATCGATGGTACGGAAGTGGAGAAAGGATGAAGATAAGCTCCGCCAAGTAAGGAAAACTCAACAAAGTTTCCGTGGCAATAAAGCAAGATGGCCAGAGTTAGAGGAGACACTTGAACAGTGGGTTGTTCAACAAAGAGCGGCAAGCAGAAGTGTCAGTACGATAACTATACGTATGAAGGCAACAGCGCTGGCACAAAAACACCGGACGTGTTGGATGGCCCATTCACTGAGATATGGTCAATTCGAACACAGCAGAAGAAGAATTCGAGGGATTCGTCGATGAGGAGCTTATAGAGTGATCTTTGTTTTTCTTTTGTGTGTTTTTGTTTTACAATTTACAGTTATTATGTTATTGCTTTGCACTCGTTGTTTTTGCACATTACGAGTGTCACTTTATTGCGATTGCACTAACGTTTCATTTAAAATAACAGTATCAGACGTTTTTTTCTTTGCGTGTTGACTAAATGGACAAAAAATAAAATGATATGTCGATGTTGTTCAAAGATGTGTCACGAAAATGCTTTACCTCAGAGAAAATAATAAAACGGCTGTTTATTTATTTTGGGAGTGAATGGAGTTGTGGAAAGCTTGTTTGTTAATAAAGTTTGACCTTTTTGAATATTTTGTTGACATTCCCTTGAGCGTGGCAACATCTAGAGGTTGCATAAAGTAACTACATTCTCTACTGTAGTCAAGTCGTCACATTTATTTACCGTAAATAGCCCTTAATCCCAAAAATGTCTCGAAGGACTGCACAGGATTACAATTACAAAATTGCACAATTACCTGATCTTAAACCAGCATGCACTTATAGCGCCTTATAATGGGGTGCGTCTTATGTATGGCATAAGTTTTAAAATATATCATTCATTGAAGGTGCGCCTTATAACATGGTGCGCCATATAGTGCGGAAAATACGGTACCAATCAATTACCTGTCGCTCCATGGCCCACTCCACTCCTTCTCGCCCCACGGGTTTCTCATGCGGATCATGTGCAGCTTCTCTGACTTGAAAAAGGCCAGCAAGCCATGACCCAGCCGCACTTTACGGACATCGGTCACAGCGTAGGCGTGGCCTTTCACTAGGCCACAGTCCAGCCGTGCCTCCATATCCTCCACTGTGGTTGCCTAGGAAACCAACACGGCACTAAGTCAATTACCCGTTGATAGTTTTCGAGTGACGTCACGCGCATCCACGAATGTGAACAGTAGGCCAAATTGTATGGGTCCGTCAGATGCGATTTGATGTTGTCATAGGTATAGCGCTGCAAACTGGCTCCACGGCGCTTATCCAAAAATGTGCACAAATTGAAAAAGAGTGGGGAGAACTAATTGTTTTAATGTGGTTTCTGTATGAGGAAAAACAAGCCACAAAAATGTTAAACGTTTTCTAATGCTGTAAGAATGTTTAGAATACATACTATATATATCAACTACATCAACGCATTTCTCCTCTGCTTGTTTTCCTCTCTCCCGTGTTTCCTGTGTTGGATCCAAACGCAGAGCAAGCCCCCCTGCTTTTAAACGGGCGGTATCACAATATAAGTGAACCTCTCGTTAAAGCCCTAATTTCAACACAGAAGTCACTTTAAACGGGTAAGAATACCATCCTGACATAGGCACTTTTTAGTAACAAAGTACATTTGGGTGCGTTGACTTGGTATCAAAAAAGAAAGGAGAATGCTGCTGCATTCTACCCATACACTAACGTGCTTGACATTTGCACAGAAATCAAGCTTAAATTGCATGAATTTGATTTTATTTAGCTTTTCAAAAGGCTGCTCAAAATAAAAACGACATAGAAAATTAGATTTCTTCATTGCCTTTCTTTAATTTTAGCAAATAAGCTAAACATGCTGTAATTCGTTAATATTGTAATGAAGTTCAACTTGAGGCAGTATTCTACAACAGAGTATGATAGTAGCTAATAAAGCTAATATAGATACATACAGCATGTGTTGCATTCCTTATGAGGCTTTTATAAGGCTTTTCGTTTATTGCGGCTCTAGACAAATTCCTTTTTTTGTCTTTTTTTTGTCCAATTTGGCTCTTTAAACATTTTAGTTTGCCGACCCCTGGTCTAAACTAATTTTCTGGGATATTCAAATGAAAGAGGAATGTGTAAGAAATAAATGGTGAAGTCACAAAAATGGCCTAAGTGCTTTACCCGGTGAGTAAAGACCAAAACGAGAGCCTTACTTGCAATGTGCCCTTTAGAGATAGTGGCCGCCCGCCATAAACTCAAGGCGAAAATATTGCACTGTTTACCGGCTAAAAAGATGAGTGGGGGTCAGAGATAGGTTCCGAATTAACGCGACGCGGCCCCCGGTTATGGCTTGGGCACACCAAAATGATGGGGTTGCAACGTTGGCCTGCTGTCACGAGTCACAGAGATCGTCTAATTTGAACCCTAATCGATTTTGTTTTGTTTGTTTGTTTTCCTTAATTGCTGGGGTGGTAGGGGCACCAGCTTGATGGAGCCCATCCCTCTTTTTTCCACCACACGCTTTCCTCTAGCACAGTGGTTGGGAACCTTTTTGACCCACAGAGC
Organism: Urocampus carinirostris; assembly: GCF_059441175.1. NCBI lineage: Eukaryota > Metazoa > Chordata > Actinopteri > Syngnathiformes > Syngnathidae > Urocampus > Urocampus carinirostris. The sequence goes on from NC_142365.1 coordinate 10,601,285, forward strand.
CATAAAAGCAAATATGAATAGATTTTTTTTAATAGTGGCACCATATATTTTAAGACAAAATTCAACAAAATTGCCAAAGACAAAAACTCATTCTACAGCACATTTTATTTCACTGTGTGATGTTTGATAAAATCTATAAAATAATAAAAATGCCAGAGCCTGTGTCCCATCTAAATACCACTTAAAAGTTGTCTCCCTCCCGCAGTTACTTGAAAGTCTTGAAGTTCATTTTTGTCCGAAATAATAGTTTCGAAACAAGGTGCGAGCAAAGTTTTTTTGCTCACCCAATCAAATTGCTCTAGGTGCTTTAGCAAGTGCTTCTGAGAGTATTTCTGTGTTTTTTTCATAAAGTGTATCAACAATGAGCAGATTGCTTAATGAGCTAACATAAAGGATTATTTAGCGATTTACAGCTAAAACAGGGTCTGTTTGACTGACACCTAGACTGCAAACTGTAGTCAAAATTGTGTCCTATATACTAGACTGAACTCAATTCAATCAGAAATGTCATGTCCTAGTATGGAGGCCCGCGAGCAATAGGGTGTTTTTTGTACATAAGTGAACATTTGTTGCTGCAACTTCGCTCGAAAGGTTTTACGATAGCCAAACTATAGCTTTGATCGCCATATTTCGAATGTCAATCACAATAGAAACGAGGTTAAGTTATACACATATAATATGGCTGCCTTACTCTGGTTGCCTGAATGTGGATTAGGTGATAGGAGCTATCAATTGCTAATTCCAAAGAGAAGATTGTTTTTTTGTCTTTTAAAGACAGATCCTGCTCCAGTCAGCGTGAAATTTAAATCATATAATCGAATACTCACCCTAATGGAGCAGCTGATAAGGCCGTCCCGGTTGTGCACTTTGAGGACTCGTTCAAACAGCTGGTTGCGGGCCGCCTCATCCGTGGCCATCTGAGCTTCCAGCAGGTCCATTGGTTCCGAGACGCCGCCGGTGAAGTCCACTAACGCGTCCGCTGTGTTGCCGCCATCCAAAGCCTCGTAGCAACCGTACACCCTGGCATCAAAAGAAGAAAAGTTGTTTGTTAGCCAGCAAGCTAATTTGACAGAAAATTGTTTATCTTTTCACGGGGGACTGCTGATACCCGCCGGGATTTGTTTTCCACTCGTTGGTGTCCCGAATGACTCGACTACCGTATTTATTCGTGTGTATTGAACACTTCTGTATAATGCGCACCCATCATTTTTTAATAAAAATCTGTATCAAATTTTGTTTCACTTTTTCTTTGCTTTAACTAAGCATTTTAAGTGACAAGTACGGTATGTTTTTTAACAGACCCGTTTACTGTGTTGCGAGCGTGTTGCTAGCGTGTTGCTACCTGTCACAGGCACCGTTTGGGATGAAAGTTAAATTATTATTATTAAAGCTTTGAAAACTCTCTCGGTGTACCATCTTTTTTTGTAAATATGTGTGACCATGTATAATATGTATTTGAAACTGTATATTTTTGTAATGTATTTATTTGTATTTATTTTGGACACTTATTCTGATATGTTTTGGACGGGCGAATTAAAAAGAAGGGGCGTAACAAACGCGGGCTGACGGGAAGTGGGGACCGGTAAAGGTGAGTGTTTGTGGACACGGTGGACAATAGTGGATATATATTTTTCCCACCCTTACCTTTGGAAATATACACTTTTTTCTTGGGATTACTTTCAACGGGAACCGCACCCTGCCGGTCTACATCAAACTGTAAGTACCGGTATCATTTTACGTTCATTTAGCCGGCTGTGATTTTTGAACTGTGTACTTTAATGAAGGATATTCAGTTACAATTGCGAGACTTAAAGTCGGGTCTGGGTTAATTTTGTGTTACATTTTTTTAAAGTGGGCGCATGCGGCTTATATACAGGTGCGGCTTGTGTAAGTACAAAATCGGTTTTCCTCTTGAAATGTGGAGGGTGCGGCTTATATTCAGGTGCGCTATATAGTCCGGAATTTACGGTACACTGTTTGCATCGCCCATAATAACTGTTTATGATTGATACATAATCCTTGCACTAATACACGTCTCATAGCCCTGTTTAGGTGTAGCATGCACCTGTCCTCTTGTGCAAGTAAAAGAAATGCAATGGCAAAGCGTAGCCACCAGAAAGCAGTGTTGGCGTCATTTTGAAGCAGACTTATTGAAGACATGGCAACCATTTCTAGAATTTACAAGCTCTTCACACAAAATTCAAACAATTTTAAATCGTTGAAAACACATTAAAATTCAAGCATTTTCAAGAATTCTAAGCACCCGTATAAATCCTGTAAATAATTTAAACTAATTAATTCATACCATACTAGAATAATTTCTAATCTCATTTTTTTGTGAAACTGTGTGGTGTTTGTCTTCTCCTTTGGTCGAAAAAGCGAGCATTTGAGGAGTGCACTAACTTAGCGTAGGCCTTCTCCACCAGTGCGCTCCAAAACTCATTGCTGTCGTTGGAGTGGCAGTAGACCAACTGGTTGTCCACGGTAGGCAACCGGTCGTCGATCACTACGTCCACCCACTCCCCGAAGCGCCAGAAACGGAAGTGGAAGATGCCGCCGTAAGACTCAGGTTTCTCCGTGTCCCACTCCTGCTCCTTCCAGTCGGGAATCACCTGAAATAAAACACAACAATTGCATATACGATATAGGTTTTTCTTCATAATGACCTAGCATTGCATAAAAGTACAGATATCGGTATTGAGCTCATATCAGCCTCCATCCATCCATCCATTATCTGCAACGCTTATCCTCAGTAGGGTCGCAGGGGTGCTGGAGTCCATCTCAGCTATCTTTAGGAAGTGGGAAGGGGACACCCTGAACTGGTTGCCAGCCAGTCACAGGGCACATGGAGACAGATAACTCAATCGCACATTCACACCTAGGGACAACTTGGGCCGGCCGATTAACCGGACATGCATGTTTTTGGAATGTGGGCAGAAACCGGAGAGCTCGGAGAAAACCCACGCAAGCACGGAGAGAACATGCAAACTCCACACAGGAGGGTTCGATCTCACGACCTTAGAACTGTACCGCACACGCGCTAACCACTGCGCTGCTGCGTTGGCTTTCTAACAAGTTTAGCCATTTCAAACACTGTCACCCGATCGTATCAGATATCTAAGACCACGCCCACAGAGGCATGATCTGGTCAAACGTCACTGGTCCATATAAAAAGAATTGACTGAGCGATAGCTGCTCTCTTTTCTCCTATCTGGCTGGCAGGCTGGCTGGCTGGCTGGCTGACTCGTTGCTGCATGGGCCTGCACTGCGGCCTTGAGTTCAGCACGTGGGCCAATTCTGCAACCATCCGAGACCAAATCTCTCCGCAACAAGAAGTAAGATGACGGTTTCAGATTTAACAACATGTTAGCTGGTTTTTGGGATTGAGGGTTTTTTTCTGTTCCAGGAAATCTCACCAAATCAACTAGTATTATAGCGGGAAACTTTCTTATAGTGCTAGTGACTATCAGACTTTCCCCCCTTCATTAAATCTCTGTGTTAATACATTGTGTGGGATATTTCAACTGGTTCATTGAATCCATTTTCTTGGGATTAGTAATTCATATAAAAACTCAAAGAACTTAAAGAGATAGCGTAATTTAATTATTTTATCAGTGTAAGAAATTCTTGCATCCTTCAGAGAAAAAAAGATTTATGGTGGAGCGATTTTCAAAATTAAAGCTAAAAAAATCCCTACACAGGGTTTGTACACTCTTTTCATGGCCAAATTCAAGCACTTTTTAAGTACTTTCAAAGCCAGTTTTTATTTTTTCCAGTGCCCTTAAAAGAAGAATCCCGGTGTGAATCATCTATTTTGCAGAGCCACAAATATAGCAACGATTTACATATGCTATTTTTGATGTGGCTTAAATTACAGGAATTTTCGATCTCGAGTAAATCAAAAATATATTTGTTGGAGATAAACCTCTCCCCATATAGGATTTGGGTAAAAATAAGAGTAGTATGTATCTTACAATTTCCCATTATAGTTTACCACTACGAAACTCATTTTTGGCATGGCCCATAATAAATGTCCATATTTGATACGTAATCCTTGCACTAATACACACTTTGGTGTGAGCATGCACCTGTCCAGTAGAGGCCTATGCCGCTTCAAACTAATGCCAGCTGCCATTAATCACAAGAAAGAAGAAATGCCATGGCAAAGCCTCCAGAGAGTAGAGTCAGCGTCATTTGAAGTAAACTTGTTGACAAACAATTTTAAGCAGTTAGAAGCACGTCACCCAAAATTCAAGCACTTTTCAATCCAACATTAAAATTTTCAAAGATTTCAAGCACCCGTACGAGCCCTGCTTATTGACAACAACTTCCACAGGCCACATCCAAGGGCCCCCTCGAGAACAAACTGCAAATGTCATTTGCGCTCCCCCGTTGCCAGCCAACAGGAGTCAAAACACAGCAACCCTCATCAGGGAGCTCGCCCGAGTGTCTTCAGAGCAAACTCGGCAGTCATGGCGAACACGGTGGAGCTCCGCTTTCGTCCGGATGCCCAGCTGACCGAGGTGATGCGCCTTCGGGTGCAATCTCTGCAGCAACGCGGGCAGAAACGTCAGGAGGGCGAGCGTCTGCTGCGGCCAAACGAGGCCGTCTACCGCCTGGATTTCAGCCGCCAGTCGTTGCGCTTCTCCCACTGGAGCGTTCGGTTGGCCTGCACGGGCTCGCTTACCGTGACCGCCACCTCGCAACTCTGGACTCCGGACCTCACCCACCTCATGACCCGGCAGCTTCTGGAGCCGCCGGGCGTTTTTTGGAGGGAGGCGGGCGACAACCGCGAGGCACTCGCCCGTTGCCATGAAGCCGACGCTCACGAGTTCGGCGAGCGCATCGCCGAGTTGGCCAAGGTGAGGAAGGTCATGTACTTCCTGTTTGCCTTTGGCGAGGGCTGCAGCCCTGAGACCGTGGACTGTTCCATTGCCTTTTTCACGGGGGACTGCTGATACCCGCCGGGATTTGTTTTCCACTCGTTGGTGTCCCGAATGACTCGGACTACCGTATTTATTCGTGTGTATTGCGCACTTCTGTATAATGCGCACCCATCATTTTTTATTAAAAATCTGTATCAAATTTTGTTTCACTTTTTCTTTGCTCTAACTAAGCATTTTAGGTGACAAATGTTGATGTATGCGGTTTTCAGTTGCAGGAAACGCTACCTTTTTTGCATGGATGTTAAAAAAATGTTCATAATCAAAATTGATCCTTGTATTAATGCACATTTCATAGTGCCCTGTTTAGGTGTACTATGCACCTGTCTTCTTGGGCGTGACCTGTCAGGGCTGATGATTTTTTATAGGAAAATACCATACAAACTAATGAGTTCTGCCATTAATCACGAGGCAAGAAGAAATACAATGGCAAAACGAAGCCACCGGAGAGCAGTGTCGGCGTCATTTTTAATCAGACTTGTTGAGAAACATGGATAGAATTTAAAGCATTTACAAGCACTTTACCCAAAATTCAAGTACTTCTCAATCGTTGAAACCAAAACATTAAAATTCAACCATTTTCAAGGATTTCAAGCACCCGTACAAGTCCTGTAGTAAGATGGTGGCCAAACACATCAGGTTCTTTAAAGAATGTCCCAAGTTGATCAATATAATTATGAATTTCTAGACCTAAAATAGTGTTTATGAGAGAGTACATATGTTTTTGCTTATCATTTGAATCAATAATGATTCTAAACCACTAACGGGCACTATCTAAAACACACTGGTGTTTAAAAAAGCAAGGTAATTTAATGTGATTGCTCTTACAAAATTGTTATCTATGGGAGGATAGTAATCTGCAAACGACGACAACAGATGCCAGATGAAAACCAATATCAAATAAAAAAATAAGCAGATTTTGGGACTAACAGCTGGGTAAATTTGCCTTAGCTTTAGCGTGAGCCGTGAAATGCAAAGGGACGAATTCAAGAAAGGAAGTCAAATTTAAAACAATTCCAAACTATCCTCGGTCTGGCGGCAAGGTGATCCTGCCCGGACTGTGATAAACATCGCACTTAAGATGAAACAGCACGAAAGGGCATTTGGCGGCGCAAGCAGCGCCTTGAAAAAAACTATGATGTCTTACAAGTCCTATTCAACCCCTTTTACCTCCTAATTCTTTGGCACATAACCACATAAAGGAAAACTTAAATGGAAATCTGAACTTAATCTGGAGTGAATCTAAGGATGAGTTTGATTGTTTGAATATAAAATGGGAATTTCTCTGCTGATAGAGTATTGTTTCTACAGATGGAAAAAATGCATAAAATGAGCTTAATGATCTACACTGCAAAAAACTAAATCTCTCAGGAAGAATGTGTTTGCTTATTTTTTCAATTTTAAGATACCTACCTTTTTTCTATATAACTAAATATGTAGCTGCCCTGCGACTGGCTGGCAACCAGTTCAGGGTGTCCCCTGCCCACTGCCCGAAGATAGCTGGGATGGGCTCCAGCACCCCCCCCCCGCGACCCTACTGAGGATAAGCAGTGCAGATAATGGATGGATGGATAAATATGTAGCTAGGATGTGTCGGACTTTTTTTTCCAAAACAAAGAAAATATTTCTTAAAATAAGCAAAAAGATCTACCTACTGGTAGATACAATAATTGAGCATTTAACAATGATGTTTTTGTATTCCTTTACGAAAGAAACAAATCTAAAAATAGGAAAATCAAGGTGAATTTTCCAACGATGCGTTTTTTAATTCTTTTCAGAGCACCATGTGTTAGATGAGAAAAAGTTAAAAAGGTGAAAAAAAAAAATGATTTACTGAAAAAAAAAAGATCCCTCTACAGTAGGGGTCGGCAACCTATGACACGGGGTTAACCAGTGGCACGCGAGCGCACGTAAACATAATACAAATAATAATGATTTTTTTTCTTAAAGCACATTTTTACCTGAAATTTAGACATTTTCAGTTGCGCGCCGTGTTTGCGGTAGCGCCCCTCCTCCTCTGCTTCGTGTGTGAGTGCGTGCCTGCGCCGCGCCTCACAAAGGATGATAGATCCGTGTTTTAACCCAGCCACAGAAACACCGGTGCGCGATAAATGAATGAATCATGACGGCTCCTCCAGCGAAAAAATCTCGTTCTTTTCAGCCAGCGTGGACAAATGACCGGGGCTTTGTGCAAAAAAATGAGCATGCTGTTTGTGCATTATGCCTCGAGAGTGTTGTACCTCGCACGTCAAGTGGTAAACGTCATTACGAGACAAAACATGAACATGAATTCAAGGATGAGTCTGACAAGGCGGAGACATTAAAACGCGCTGTGTCCAGGAACGGCAAACAAATACGGACCCTGAAAACCTTTGTCACTGCTAAAATCACCACCAATGAAGCAAGTTATCACACTGCTCACTGCATAGCAAAGCACGGAAAACCATTTATATCTGAGACCATTTATATCTGTTGCAACTTATTTTCAAGTAGCCTTCTGCCTCACTGCTGTTATTTCAAGTTTTGATATTGTCTGCAACAACATATCATTGATGAATGGTATGGTAGCTGTTCATATCACTAGTTTTTGATTGTCGTTCATTGTTGATGAAGAATCGTTGATTCTGGTTAATTCTTGTGGTAAAAAGATGAAGTCAGGGAAGGCTACAGGCCTTTCCACATGTTGCTCATATTCGTTTTTTAGTTTATTGATGAACAAAAATAGTGGAAGGTAAATTGTTCAGTTATACGACTTCAATGTATATCCATGTTGTATATTCGGACTGGTGTAAAATTACAGCTCTGTTGGACATAAAAAATGTGTAGTACTAGTCATTGATCTAGGTGTGGGACACTGATTTACAAGGAAATTTGAAAGTGGTACTCTACACCGAAAAGTTTGCTGACCCCTGCTCTATAGCATAACTTTCTGTTGTTTTATTAGAAAAAGAAATTAAAAGAAATTAGACGATAATACACTTTTCCACTTCTCTTAATTTCTATTTCTTTGTTTCTTTCTCTTATCACTTTGTATTTTTATATTTGTCGTCATATTTTTCCTCCTTCTTTTATCTATTTTCTTTTGTTGCACAAGGCTTGGCAAAACAAAACGAAGAAATAGGTGGAGTTTGGTCACTTTGAGTCTCCATAGTACCCTTCCTTGTGCTTTTTAGCACTTGATTTGGGTTGCATTACACAATACAGTGATACATCTAAGTGGTCAAAAATTGCACGCTTTCTCTTTAACCTTTGTATGTTTTTATCAGGAATACATAAGTTCAGGGTGTCCTCTGCCCACTGCCCAATGATTGCTGGGATGGGCTCCAGCACCCCCGCGACCCTACTGAGGATAAGCGGTGCAGCTAATGAGATGAGATGAAATATGTTTAATCTTCTGCCACGAGGTTACAATTTTTTTACATGAAAAAATCTTTAAAAAATAAAATAAAAATAGAAATCTGCTACATAACTACCAATAATAATGACTATTATGTATTGCACTACTTTTCATAGCATAGGGCGGCATTAGCTCAGGAGGTAGAACGCTCGTCTTGGGATCAAGAGGTCACACGTTCGATTCCCGGCTCCTCTGTGTTATATGTCCTTGGGCAAGACACTGAATACCTAATGCCCCCAATAAGCAGGTAGGCGCCTTGCATGGGTGCATGGCTGCTATTGGTGTGTGAGTGTGTGTGTGAATGGGTAAGTGTGAAGCACATTGTAAAGCGCTTTGGGAGGTCTTCATTGACTTGTAAAGTGCTATATAAATGCAGACCATTTTATCATTTAGCACTACACTTACGATGCACTATTCTTTCATTGCACTTTTATTATAACATATGTTTGCCTATATATTCCGACAGTTTTTAATCTTATTTTTCTCTTTAAAGTTTTTATTAAATGTTTACCCTGGAATGCCATGTCTTATCGTGTTGCATATAATTTTTCACAACGTTGATATTAAGAGAATAAGGAAAATTAAATTCTATTCCCTTCAATGGCCGTTGTACAAAACTAGCGACCACAAAAACAAAGGATGCTTACTTTTTGCCATAAGGACTCTCTGGAGGCCAGACTGGAGCAGGCGGCCACGAACCAGCAATTTCCCAGCTGCCCCTGGTGGAGGTCGTGAGCGCTGATGCCGTCTACGAACAAGTGAGGGTCCTCGCACAGCTCCTACGCAGTTACACACAAACACATTTTAACCAATGGGTTATTCTGTTATGTAGTACAGTGGTACCTCTTTATAAAAGCACCTCTACAAGTTTTTTTAACAAAATTTGTACTCGCTTTACGAAGGAAAATCCAGTCTCAGAGTCTACCACTCTGGACCGCTCGTGACCTCTCACCGCCATCAGCTCGGTCCAGTCTGCGCAAGTGCCTAGCGCTATCAAGCACCCGATTTTGCGCCCTTGGTTATACCTGTAGAATACCTGTATTCCGCAGCAAGTTCGTTTTGATCGCATCCCATTCTCCTATTTGTGACCTTAGCCATGAGCAGAGCTAGCCCAAGGCATAAGCGAGCTATGCGGCTGCTTAGGGCCCTGCTACCATTAGGGGGCCCCCAAGACTGGTTCACTTTTTTGGGGGCCAACATTGTCCCCGTTGACACTCAAAAATACTTCTCCAAAAATACAACAAAAATACTACATAATAACTACAAAACTAATTATCAAATATAGTGCTTTAAAACAAGGACCTCATATATTAATTTGCTTATATTCTGAAAATAAATAAAATAGTATCGATTTACGACAAAAACACTACTACAGTAATACTATATTACAAAGTACTACTACAGAACTGTTTACTCCAAAAATACTACAAAAAGACAACTACAGTAATAATACTAAAATACTAAAGAAATACTACAAAAATTCTACAAAAATATGACTAAAATATTGCTTTGGATATACATCAAACATACTTCTACTGAAATACTAGAAAAATACATAGTACTATAATATTTAAAAAAAACTACTAGATAAATATTACAACAAAAATATTAGGAGGGTTTACAACAGAAATACTGACATTTACACCTATAGCAATATTACAAAAATTCTCTGATGGAAATATCACAAAAATAAAACTACAGTAACACTACTACAAAATTTCGCCCATATAGAATATAGAATAGAATAAAGGTATATTCTATTCTATATTCTAAAAATATTACAGAAATACTACAAATACACAAAAAACATTCTTATATAGAAATACTACAAAATACAACAGAGATAGTACAAAAATACTAAAAGAAAATACTACAAAAATACTCAAAATATACTATCATCATAAAACTACTGCAATAATACAAAATACTATGAAAATACTACATTTATACAACCAAAGACCTACTTCCAAAATACAACAAAAATGTTTAAGAAATGCTAAAAAAAAATACTATTATGGAAATACTACATAGAAAATACTTCAGAAATACTACCAAAATAGTAAAAAAAAAACTACAGTGACATTACAAAAAACTATAGAACTTCAATAAATATCAGATTTCAGACTAAAAAAAAAACACAGTAATAATTAGAATCTAAATAACAATTGAACTGGTTAAAACAGGGATCTATTATACTATTTTGCTGTAACTGTGGTCGTTTCAAAACCAATTTGACGAATATAATCTATTTGAAAAGAAGTATAACATGTCACATGCGGCCTCTGACTCCAAATAGTTGCCCACCCCTGTAGTAGAACTTGGAATGACTTCTAGTAGGTAAATAAATGATCAAGTAATAGGGGGCCCCCGAATCTAAATTTGCTTAGGGCCCCATGAATGCTCGGCCCGGTCTTGCCCATGAGTTCCGGTGGCTTGCAAACATGCAATAAATAAAGCACAATACTGATTACAAATATCAAAAAGGTCAGAAAAAAGAAAAAAGGTATGGATATAAAAATATGCAAAGTATATCCGGAATTCAAATAGAGAAGCTTTGCTTTGATTTGGCAGAAAGCAGAGGGGTAAGGCTAGGGAGAGCGTTCAGAGTCCTGTAAACCAGATTGAAGAAGCTGTCCTTGAGCCTGCTGGTTCCACCTCTGAGACTTTACAGTCTTTTCCCTGAAGGCAGCGGGTTGAATAGGCTGTAAGATGGGTGAATGAGGTCACTTGCAATTTTGGTGGCTTTGCAGGTGAGGCGGGAGTTGTACTGTATATGTCCAGGAGGGCCGTGAGGGGGACACCAGTGACCATTCATCGGCAGGACACGTCATACCACATGGTGATGTAGCTGGTCAGGATGCTCTCGATGGGCCTTTGTTGAATGAGAGCATTATGAGGTCTGGGCACTTGCTCTTATGAGTTAGCACATAAAGTACAGGCGTTGATGGGCCTTTTTGCCAGGGATGTGATGTTATGGCTTCAGGACAAGCCCTCGCTGATGTGCACAACCAGGAAGTTAATCCCTCTCACCATCTCATGAATGGGGCATGCTCGGTACGTGGCTTTCTTGGTCTTCTCCACATTCAGGTGTGAAGATTGTTGTCTTGAAATCACTGGGGACAGCCTGCTCACTTTACTCCTATAGGTTGTCTCGTCGCCATTTTTTATAAGACCCACTACAGTTGTGATGTCCGCAAACTGAAAGAAGAGGTTGGAGCTGGATGTTGGGGTGGGTTTGCAGAATCAAGAGGAGGGGGCTCAGCACGCAACCATGTTCATTATGATGGTGCTGTAGGTGTTGCTGTCGACCCCAAAATACACCCACCCCAGATGGGACTTGAACCTACAATAGCTTGCAGAGCCTTATCCCAGTGTTCATTTTACCTCTGAAAAGTGATGGGTCCCGGGGACTCGCATGCTCAAAAATCTATGGGTCGGAACAGAGATCTATGGGTCCCCAAAATGTTGTTATCGAGGTTCAAATTGTAAATCGGCGACAAATATATAACATTAATCTATATATTCATTCAGTTTTAATCATCACAGTTTATTGGTAACACAAATCAGTTATCACTGCAAGATTTTTCAGTTCACAATATTGTACATTATACAAAATAATATTGCTGAAATAATTATATTAATCTATATTTTCATTCAGTTTTAATCATCACAGTTAATTGGTAATACAAAGCAGTCATCACTTTAGATTTTTCAGTTCACAATATTGTACATTATACAAAATAATATTGTTGAAATATTAGTCTATATTTTCATTCAGTTTTAATCATCACAGATAATTAGTAATACAAAGCAGTTATCACTTCAGATTTTTCAGTTCTTCGTGGTTTGCTTTCCCGCCACAGTTGTAATGCCTTCTCAAGGTCCAATCCATTATCATCCCCCTCATAGCGTAACCAGGAATATAATTTAGTCCATTTTGGCAGAAAAGTCCTTTTCTTGCTAGGAGTATTCTTTTGTTTATTTTCTTTCGTCGAATCATTCTCTTCAACTCACATGTCTTCCTTGCCTCCGCGATCTTCCGCCGTTTTTTTCGTGCCGGAATTATTGCCGTTGTTTTCACTTTCTGCATTATGTTTCGACTTACTACTGACACTGAATAAATGACCAATTTTGTGTTTATTTTCACCTAATACTAACTGTTTTTTCGGAGGCATACTTAAAATTCACCTTATCTCGACGACAACCACCACAACAATGGCGTAATTTCGAAGCAACCAGATCTTGTTTGCCGAGATCGGCGTGCAGACAAAAACTCGAATCGCGAGACCAAAACAACAAAAGCAGATCTGCCTGACGAAAGGTTTGGAGTGCGCTAAATTTTGTGTCAAAAAAGTTGCGTGCCGGGGACGCACGTTGATATGAGACTATGCGTCCCCAGCAAAAATGATGCGTTTAGGACGCAGGGACGCGGGCAAACGAGAACACTGTTATCCATTAGGCCACTGGGGCTCATTTTTAATTATTTCATACTGGTAAAATGTACTTGTTACATGAGAAATTCGAGGTACGAGAACAATCCTGGAACGAATTAAGCTTGTATGTAGAGGTATCACTGTACAGGAACTTTCCAGAACAACCCCTCGCTAAACTTCACCCCCTTCTGGCTGTCTTCTGGTTGTTATGCATGACTTAGACTTTACCTAATGTAGTTTTAAAACGAGCACACAAAAAATGTTTCTTTTTTCCAGTAAAAACACTGTGCCAATTTTGTGCTGCACAAAAGTGTTTCGTCAACGAAGGCGAGCGAGACGGTCCGCGTCTTCTGCTGATGTGCGGGAGTCCTTAAATGCATTTGCCAAATCACATTTACTGAGCGTGTCCGGGTCCATTTTCAGCCTGCGTGCGGACACGCTGTCTTTCATTACGGATCACGACGTGGCCTTCAATAAGCTGCTGCAGCATTTTCCAGTCGGGATCAGAACCTTGCTGTTTTAAAGAGGGACACGCTGTCCTCCATTTTTTTGTCCTCTACACTCCATGCAGCCCTTTTTTCAGGTTGTGTAAAAAAAAGAGACTCAGGAGATGGATAAAAGTAATTACAGAATGTGTTTATGATCTTGGACTAATGTGCCGTGAAACCTGGTCTGGAAATTACCCAATTTCAATTTTTATTAGTGACATCAAATTAATAATTACTCCCAGACTGCTGTTGTTAAGTATCTGTGCAGTCTTCCAGTCACCAGCAGGATGACTGTGATATTGTTCCATATCCAGTAGGTGGCAGAAGGTGGCTTTTTTGAGAGTTATCTGATAACGAGGGTGGTCAAAAATTTGCATATGTGCTTAACCGAATGGCAGAAAATTATCTTACTTAAAGTATAATTTTTCTCGTTTCAAATTTGTTGTCTTGTTTCTTGAATGAAATAGGAAACATCCTCTATAAAATAATCTAAATAATATTCTTAGAAAGTGGTAGATCCTTTTGCTCATTGAAAAAAAACATTTTCCACTAAGATTAAACTTAACTTGAAACGATGTCGCATATCTCTAAAAAGACCGATGTTTTTTTTTTTTTTTTACTGATTTAGAGTATCCTTTTTATTGTTTGCTAGAAAAACAAGATCAAATATCTTAATACATGAACAATCATTCTCACAATGAGCAAAATCCTTTGTCAAGGAGGTAAGAATTTATGTTTTACAGTGGGGTTTTCCTATGTAATTATTTTAGTAGGGAAAAAGGTCAAGTGTAGTTTGAAAATTGTTTCACAAGCAGATAATATTACTCATTTAAAGTACCATTTTCCTTACTTTACAAGAAACAAGAAATAAATTATTTCAAACAAAATTGGTTGCCCAAATCATTTCTTTGTACTATTTAGTTCTGATGTACTTTAAGCTGGAGCAGTCTTGGTAAGTGAAACCTTCTTAGTTACCTAAATCACTGCTATTAATGCTATTGGCATTAACTCTTGTTTTTACTCCATTTTCCAGACGATAAGGCACACCCTAACCCTAACCTAACCCTCAAATTGGCCAGAAATTTAAAGCACGCCTTATAATTTGGTGCATCTTATATGCAGACAAACCTGGAAATGTATTCCTATATTTATGCAATTATTGATTAGTCGATAAATTTTGTCACAGACGACAATTGCAATACAATGGCGGCAACGTGGATCAAACCGGGTCATATGCCATATTTTTAGTCTCTGTACAGGATATGTTGGAGAAGAGAGATATTGTTTTTTTTCTTTTTCTCATCTCAAAGTAAGCCTTGTAAGTTACAAACATTTTGAATATGTGTGGCCATACGTTTGTTTATATCTTTCAGGACAACATAATCACTTCCCAGAATCCCTTTCTCTTCATTAAGATCATAAAAACCTAATTACTTCCCACAATTACTTTATTGTCATTCAGTTCAGAATCTTGTGCACTTCGTAATGACTTTGCGAGTTGGCTGTACCACCGACCAGTTTAATATCTGACTCTATGCTTGAGGCCCAGACCAATAATAACATCAACAATTTGGTATTGTGACTATAAATAGTGTGATGATGGGATACGACCTAACGCCTTTTCATATGTCATCTGGATCTCGTGGTTTAGTGCAGTGTTTCTCAACTGGTGGGCCGAAACCCAAACGTGGGTCGCGGGCCCGTTTTCAGTGGGTCCTGGGCTTTTGGCCTGGTAAAATAATTTTAAAAAGAAGAAAAAACAGAGGGTCAGTTAGACAGCAGATGGCGATAATGCCGTACTCGATGTCTTCCTCCTGTTCAGTCAATTGGCACAGTCCCAGTAGTGTTTGAGAAGGGACCACATCTTATTTTTTGTGAAGTAAAATTAGAAAACATTGAACATTGACAACAATGATCAAGTTGAGGAAGGAAATGATTCAGAGATATGAAAATATTGTACACATGTCTGCCTATGAAGCACTGCTTGAAGGTACAGTAGGTGGTAATAAAATGTTATTTGTTTTTTACCAGTATATGAATCTTTATGGGCAGCGCAGTGGTTAGTGCGTGTGCGGCACAGTTCTGAAGTGATGAGATTGAAACTTCCTGTGTGGAGTTTGCATGTTCTCCCTGTGCCTGTGTAGGTTTCCTCCGGGCACTCCGGTTTACTTCCACATTCCGAAACATACATGGCTGGTACAAATTGTCCCTAGGTGTGAATGAGCGAGTGAATTGTCGGTCTCTGTGTGCCCTGCGACTGGTTGGCAACCAATTCAGGGTGTCCCCTGCCCACTGCCCACAGATAGCTGGGATGGGCTCCAGCACTGTCGCAACCCTACTGAGGAGCGGTGCAGATAATGGATGGATGGATGGATGAATCTTTATTATCAACACAGTTAGGTAAATATCCTGGTTTAGGTACACATTTTTAAAATGTTTTTATTATGAAATTATTTCAGTACGTAGCTGTTTTAAAGCAGTTTTAGAGGGTTACTTATATGTTATGTAGGCTCATATGAGAGTATATACAGTACCTGAAGTTGAAGGTGAATATATTCTATTATTTCTTTGAAGTTGACAATTGAATCTGATAAATTTGAGAAGTAGATTTTTTGTCCTTGATTTTGAATGGGAGCTTCTCGTTAGAGGGGAATAGTGAGTCTTCAAGTCAGATCTACTAGATAGGAACTGGCAAGCTCCTTGTTGTGATCCAGGTTCGATTTTGTTGCATCCAATGTTATGCAATTGAGATCAGTGATATATTCTTGGCAAGTTTTTATTTTTGTGCAACCTCAGCATTTACAATAGATTTGATTCCAAGCGCCATAGTGTCTGATGTGCCTTATGTATGAAAAGAAACAATATTTTTGCACCTTAAAATCCAACGCGCCTTACCATGCTGAAAGTATGGTACTGTTATAGATATCATAGACATCAATGACCGTGAACGAGTTATGAATGCGCATTTGCTATTCTGGTGTGAGGTGAAGGTAGTATGACCAGCCCCACCCAAACAAACCTCCACCCCTGTATTGACACCATCCCTTCATAGCACTCGTGAATATGCTTGGGTGCAAAAAACACAAAAACTGACACGGGCAAGGTCAATCATCCGCTGAGTCGGCAGGATGAAGGCAACCCCCGCGCGCTTGCTAACCCCGCTGCCCCCTCGCTCGCCAACTACAATTGTCGAACAGCTAAGGTTTCTGTCTGCAGCGGCATTGATCGTTGCGGTGCGGCAGAAGCGAGGTGAGACCAGGAAAGAACGGGGGCTCCCTGTGGCCGGCCATCCGGTCGGGGTGGGCGGGTGACTCAGGTAGAAGAGTAATAGGGTATTGATCCGAACGCGGCCTCCGCAGACAGTGAAACCATGAAAACGCCCTAATCATTTACCTGCCGGATGAAGAGCTGTCCAACAGGTCTGCAGTGGGCACAATCCATCAGCCCCAAGCCGGACACTACGTCACCCGCATGCACAACTCTCAAAAACTGGCTAAATATTCCCTCTCGGACGTGGCATTTAGTTCCCCCCCAGAGGGAAGAAAATGTGTGTGGTTGTGCGCTTGTTAAACATTTGTAAAGGGCACCAGGCTGGTAAAGGATGGCCTGCATGAAAATGGTCAACGAATTAGGGTAGGGAGTGGGCGGAACACTCCAGATATCAATACTACAGAGTTTGTACACCTTTTCATAGCAGTATTCCAGCACAACTTCAAAGACTTTCAAAGTAAATTTTCCAATTTCTCCAGTACCCTTTGAAGAAAATATCCGGTGCTAATCATGTTTTTTGGAGAGCCACCAATATATCTGCGATTTACATATGCAATTTTCCATCTTACGCGTGCATTTATTAAGACGTATGATTCATACATAGTTTTTGATTAAATTGTGAATATATTTGAGGATATGTGTGTACATATATAAATGAGACGAATCTCAATACTAATATGTAGCTTACATTTTCAGTTGCAGGAAGTTCTTCTCATTACAACTTACCAAACAGTACCTTAATTTTTTTGCATGGCCCATAATAAGTCTCCATTATTGATACTTATTCCTTGCACTAATACACATGTCATGGTGCCCTGTTTAGGTCTGGCATACATCTGTCTTGTAGAGGGCGATAATGCTTCATAGGACAATGTCATACAACCTACGCCAGCTGCCTTAAATCATGAGCGAAGAAGAAATGCAATGGCAAAGCGAAGACACCACAGAGCAGTGTCAGTGTCATTTTTAGGCAGACTTGTTGAGAAATTTCAAGCGTTCACAAGCACTTCACCCAAAATTCAAGGAGATTTTAGTCCTTGATAACAAAACCTTAAAATTGAAGCATTTTCAAGGATTTCAAGAACTTGTACAAACCCAGATACTAAGCAAGAACAGTAATCCATTGGTTGTTGCGGTTAATGGCGACCAGAACCCTCAGTGAAAAGGGAATATCCGTGAAGTAGCATGGTCTATCTAGTTAGGACTGCCAGTAAACATGGCAAAAGAAACATTTTTTAACATTGTCAACCACTTCACCCAAAAATCAACCATTTTCCTAACCATAGCCACTCTTTAATTTTATACCTGAGTGTGTGACTGACAGGAACCCTTTTAGTACCTTGCTGCTCCATCCTGCCTGCCAGGCAGAAGAGCGAACCAAATCTATGCAAGCACCCCAAAGCTAAAAGACAAATGTGAAGCGCAGCTCGGTCTGGAATTTTTTTTTCCGATTACATAAAAGTACAATGCCAAAAGTCAACTGTGAAGTAAAGTGGTCTGCTACTGTGGCAACACCAAAATCTTATATAAACACCTGGAAAAAGCGCACCCTACAAAGAACCGACCCGCAACCAAAAATGTAAACATGTTACTGTTCTGCAAAGGATACCTCTTTTTTCATCCCTTCAATATTTTTTCTGCACTTGATTTTAATTTTTTTTTTTTATATATTTCTATATTTGAATCTTAAGAAAACATTAATTATTTTGAAAAATGACAAACTGTGAATGATATTTTAATGGCTATATTTCATGGCTATATATCATGTGTAAACACAAGTTTCCCACTAAAAAAGTGAATGTTAAAGAATTGTTTTTTTAAGATCAAAAAACAAAAACACAAAAACTAAATAATATACCATTGTTAGTTGATTTTTTTTATTGCAGCAGAATTGTTTCCAGAATTTTATCATCCAAAAGTTTGAGATCACTCAGAACTTTCCCTTCTTTAACGAAAGAAAAGTTTTTTTTTCTAAATAAAAATCTTTATTTCTAACAATTGCAGCCTAGTCATCCTGGAAGGGGGATTACCTGATGTGCAGTCCCTTCTCAATGTTTCTTTATTTAGTTCATGTTGAGGTTTTTGAGTTTTTCAATGCCCTCATGTGGGTTTTAGATCAGGGGATGGTGTCATAATAGTCTGTAGTTTTCAATCTGTGCAGC
This sequence comes from Urocampus carinirostris, assembly GCF_059441175.1. Taxonomy (NCBI): domain Eukaryota; kingdom Metazoa; phylum Chordata; class Actinopteri; order Syngnathiformes; family Syngnathidae; genus Urocampus; species Urocampus carinirostris. Next base: position 10,619,978 of record NC_142365.1, read on the forward strand.
CCTTTGAGACTCCTTGATATTAATGGCATTACAAAGAGACAAGACTTGACTTAATTATACTTTTTATTTATTCTGCAACTCATTTGTGTGAATTTTCATGGAAAACACACTATTGCCAGGGTGACCCCAATCGGTAGTGTATATATGCATAAATTTTTTGTTCTTGCATAAAATACAAGATTACGTTTGTGCCCTTTCATTACTGACACTTTCTAAAATTTGCTTCTCTGAAGCAGTTTACAGTTAAATGTGATTATTCTGCACTTTTCCTGAGTCGACCCGCAGCGGCGGCGAGCTTTCAGTGCCCATTAAGAAGAGGACGAGGTAACAAGCCTTTTGCTTGCCAAGGACCAAATGCACGGCGGAGTGAAATTGTGTGGTAAATGTCCATTATTGTTCTTGTCATGATGCTCATTATGGTTATAGTTATTAAAAGGTGCACGAGTCAAAGCTTCTTGCTAGAGTGCAGACGTTATCTACTCGAGCCAGAGTTCATCTCAACAATGAATAGAGGAAATCTTGTTTATCTTATAAATGCTACAATGTGCTAGGCGAGGCTCCCCCTGCTTTCCCCCCTTCTTTCTTGTACTCGTCTCGCAGCATTCAGTCCGCATGACTGACATCCGTGCAGACCAAAACATATAATCTGCGTGACCCAGTTCCCATGGCGATGCACGGGCAGAAGGAGGTTACTGTGTTCACGATGTAGCATATAAGAAAATATGAGAATCCTGCAGGGGTTGGTTTTCATTATGAATGGTCATCATGGGGTGGAGTGTAATACTGCACAATCCTGAGCTAGGAACAGGGTTCGTACACCTTCTTTATGGCCAAATTCAAGCTTTTTTGAGGACTTTCAAAGCCAATTTTATGTGACGTGATGTTTATGGTGTCAATCATGTACTGTATATATCAGAGCTACAAATATATCTGCGATTTACATATATGTTTCTTAATCTTGCGTGGGTATTTATCAAGACATGATTTTTTGATCTTGAACAAATATCTTCCCATATAGGTGTGAGGTAAAAATGACAGTAATATATAGCTTACATTTTCAGTTGCAGGATTTACTAATGGGACACACTACCTTAACTTTATGCATGGCCCATTATAAGTGTCCATAATTGATGCGTAAACCTTGCACTAAGAGATATTTCATAGCGCTCTGTTTAGGTGTGGCATGCACCTGCCATCATGGGCGCAATTTGTGGGGGCCATGACACTTCACAGGACAAGGCTGTACAAACTTATGCTAGCTGCTGTTAATCACGAGGGAAGAAATACTGCAATTTCACCTTACGGCTTGAACCTTAAAATTTATTCATGTTATTTTACAAGAATAAACTATATAAAAGGGGTTTTAAAAACCTATATTCAGAATTCTAACTAAGAATGGAACCCAATTAAGAATTCAACAAGGGAAAAATACAGCAGAATACACAATGATTGACAAAACCCACGGGTTGCTTTTTTCAAGAACAGTTCTACGTAACTAAACTAAAAAGAATTTTTGAAAGAGGCTTACCCGGGGCCTCTTCCATACTACACGCCCGATCCTGTTGCCCTGGTAGAAAAGCGAGTCGTCGGTAGCAGGGAAGCGGGGGTCCTCAAAGAGCAGGCCGCTCTGAAGGCACTGCCTCTTCAGGGTGGAGTATTGCTGCCCCTCGAAGGCCTTCACTGACGCAAACATGCTTCAGGTCTGTGGAAAAAAGGACACAGGAAAGGAAAATTAAAGACTGGAACGGACTAGGGAATTGAGGGACTTTGACACAGAGATTTTTTCAAGGGTCAGAACTGCACGGAATTCTCATGCCACTTTGTCCAGAACATTTAAAGTAGGGTGCGTCGTTTAAGGTGTCCTTAAAAGTTTGAAAATGAAAGATTTTCCTAATTAAGTATGTGTTAATGCCCATTTGAGTTCAAAGAGCCCTAATGGTTTATTTCCTACTGTGCCTACCTGCTTTTATGTTACTTTTATCAGAGCTGTTCGGTAAACCTTACGTTTGAGCAATGATGACTGGGGGGAGTGCTGGAGAGTGGTGTCATTGTCTTTAAAAAAATAAAATAAAAAAAAAACGCCAACACATCCATCTATCCATCAATTTTCTATCCTCAGTAGGGTCGCTGGGATGCTGGAGCACATCCCAGCTAACTTCGGGCATTGGGCAGGGGACACCCTGAATGGGTTGCCAGCCAGTCACAGGGCACAGTGACAGACAATTCACTCGCCAGTCATACCTTGGGACAATTTGGACTGGCCAATTAGCATAACATGCATGTTTTTGTAATTAGGGGGGTATGCAAACTCTACATGGGGAGGCTGCAATAGTCGGAATTGAACCCTGGTCTTCTGCACTGTGGGGCTGAATGCTAACCACTTACCCACCCTGCCGCCCCAACGCCAAACCCTCAAAAAGGTGAAAAAGGAATTTTATTCAAGCGCGTATGCACAGACTTGCACGAGCATCATGAATGAGCTGACTGAGGCTACAATGATGAAACAAGCCCGGAGATGGCAGCAGAGCATAAAGATGTTCCAAATTCCGTACAGCTCCTTAAAGACTAAAATTTGTTCAGGTTGTTGAAGGTTTTCTTTGATGAATCCTAATAAACAGCAAAAAATAGATCTTCTAACATTGTCAGAAAATGGTAGTGCATTTCTTTTTAATATTTTATGTTACGTTAATTTAATATTTTTTGTTTCTCGGATATAATAAATGCAAACATCCTTAGATTAAGAAAAATTGTCTTATCTAGGAAAGGGATACCGTATTTTCCGCACTATAAGGCGCACCTAAAAGCCTTTATTTTTTCAAAAGCTGACCATGCGCCTTATAATACAGTGCGCCTTATTTATGGATCAATATTAAGTAGCAAAGTCTTGCAACTAATGCAGCAGCCGCCGACTAGATTTTCCCCCGAACGCAAAGTAGTCGGCGTTGTATGCTGGGATTTATTTCCCGGCGTTTCATTGGCTAACCAATGTGTCAATCATCAGTTGAATCGATCACTATTGGCTAAAGTTATTCGGAGGTAAAGGGGGCGGATCCTTTTTATCATTTACAGGCTGGCATAGGCTAAAGGGGCAAAACAAAGCCTGCAATTGGCCGAAAAAGGTGAATGTGAATAGCAAGTTGGCTTGACGGCATAGAGAAAACAGTATTTTACTATTCTGTACTGAATTTGTAAATATTTTACTCTCCTGGATTTACTACACTCACGGATATAAGAGGACCATGGTTGCACATTATTATTGAACACAACGACTTCGGTGAGCTACTCCGGCTATATATTTTGCCTGTATCTTGTTTCAGACTGAACTCGATGTTTCTGTGATAAGCGGTGCAGATAATGGATAGAATGAAGTGTCTATTTTTAAATTAAACTCAATTCCAAGTGTTTATTGTCATATGCACAGTAAAGTTGCGAGCGAAAAAGAAAATAGAAACTAAGGAATGATTGGCATTTCTTGAATCTCAAGACTTTAACCTTCCGAATGATATTTGGAACGATGCATTTGAGTGACATCGTACGGACACCGCATCCGCATGTGTTCTCGACACGTATTTGCGTCTTTGCAAGCTTTGGGAATGTTAAGGGGGTAATCAGTTTGACTGAATCATCTGACTGTTTTGTCGACGTTCCCATTGTAGCGCCTTATAATCTGGTGCGTCTTATGTATGTCAAATATAGGACCAAAAACTATTTTTTTGGGGGGCGCCCTATAACCCGGTGCGCCTTATAGTGCGGAAAATACGGTAGTTATTAAAATGAGCAGAATAATCTATCATTTTCCAGAGTACAGATGACGTTAACTGACAGATGGTAAATAATATAGCTCGTTTTTAGATATACTTTTTACCCACATCAGAAAGAATATACATGAAATTAGCTAATAAAATTGACCCAATTCTAGATTAGATTAAAATTACCAAAACAATCTAAACATTACTAATTTTTTAAATAAAAGTTCTTATTTTACGCCATCTCCTGGCTTAATATATTCTACTTTTAACCTGAGGACACCTTAAACGACACGACCTACCGCTAAGAAAGGTAATACTTAAAATGAGCGAAACTTTCTGTCAATGGGCTATTCTTTTGCAGATGATAGCATGCTTTCTAAGTATAAACACTTTTATATCTCCAGAAAAATATGTAGAAACGGGGTCTCCAGAGAGGTCCCCGCAGGCACTATGTAGTCCATTTTAGGACAGCTGAGTAGCCCACGGACTGGTTGTGAAAAAAGTTCACCAGGCTGGGTGGTTGTTATTTTCTAGTAAAGATTTTTATTGTGTGTGGTTGACTAAGTGTATTTAACCCTACTTTCAATAGTAACCTGGTAACAACATCGTAAGAACAAGATAAGTTGTTAATTCAGAAATGCATATTTAACTGGTAGTCTTTTGCGCTAATTAGCCACAAAAAGTAGCTCTCAAAATTAAAAGGTTGGAGACCCATGTGTTAACATCATTTTAATAAGAAATAAGCAACATGTTCTTCCATTTTTTTTGCTGTGTGAGAAGTATCTTTGAGAGCTTTCGAAAAAAGCCCAGCATCAAAGTAATTTCAGGCCCTGTGTGGAGGCTGATTATAACAAATATGAAATCAAGAGCAGCAGCAGGCGGGCAGGCAGCAGCGTGTTATGGATGCTAAGAGATCAGGGACGAGTTTGTTTGTTGGAAGTAGCGGGGTCGGATTCACCGGTCGGATGCCAAGGATGACTGAATGATTCGACTGATTAAAGCAGCACGAGTCAAGGAAAAGGTGGCCGAAGAGTGAGGGTGGGCTGATTGATCCAAATATCGATATTATTGATACTGAGCGAATACTTGGATCGGATCAATACTATTGACTTGACATCGATACTGTCTTTTCATTTTAAATTCCACTATATTAATGTTGTTAGGGGGTCGTAAGATTATCCATCCGTTATAACTTTCATATTCGGTCTAATAAATATATCACTTTATCAGCACTACTGATTTTTTTTTTAAATTTTGTATTTGTCCTATGAGAGGGACCGTATTTTCCGGACTATGAGGCGCACCCAATTATAAAACGCACCTATAAAAATATCCTCTCGTGAAAGATTTACATATATATATATATATATATATATATATATATATGTAAATATATAAGGCGCATCAAACTATAAGACGCATGAGATTAAAACAGAAAATAAACAACGGATTTGATAAGACATAAATATTAGGGAATCTGGTCTCGGAACTAAAATGAATTTATTCATAAATGGTAATCGTATGTAGAAAGATTTTGTTGTCATTATGTATTACCAAAAATATTTACCATATTTCTGGCTATAAAGGCAACCAGGAATATAAAGCATACTTTTGAATCTCTGGCAAATTTGGGATTTTTGGTCCTTATTAAATTCGGTATTTCAGTTGCTTTGTTGACATTGTTATACAGTATTTGGATTTTTGTCATTTGCTGCTTTTTTGGTTTGACTCTTGACCTTTGATGTGAAACAGTTAGTGTCGTTGAAGTATTTTATTTTTCTATTCTGTAAAAGGTTTTTACACCGTATTTGTTAGGGTTTATCGGGTGGGCCCCTCCATGTGGGGAAGCAAGAACCAAGCCAAAGGAGCTCAAAATGAGGATGGCATTAACAACACCAGGAACAAATTAACAAACGGACAAAACGATGGGTCACAAAACAAACAACATCTCCAAACAAAACCAAACCTGACATGAACCACACCAGAAACAAATACCAAACTGGAAATGTAGATGCAAGAAACAAAGTGGGCACTAAACTACAAACAAAATGCCCAAACAAGAAACAAATGTGATGCATCAATAACAGTGGAAATTAAAATGTCCAGCTCGGTGGCCTTGGGGGTATGGCGCCCGCCCCGAGACTGGGAGGTTGTGGTTCAAGCCTCGGCCGAGTCATACCTAAGACTTAAACATTGGTACCCGTTGCCTCCCTGCTTGGCGTTCAGCATTCGGGGTTGGAATCGGGGGGTTTGGTCACCTATTAGGTGGATATAGGATAATTGGGGTCAGGTGTGTAGTGAATGGACACACCAGTACCCAGGTCTTAACCTTGTTAGCGCCCTCTGTTGGAAGGAGGTGTACCAGACCCAGACAGTATTGTTTAACTATTTGAATTTTGAGTTCATTTTCAAAATATTGTGCAATGGAAGGTTACAAATCATAGTTGTCAAGTTGACTTCGGTATATTTAAATTTTGGTTACATTGCTACTTTTTTTTTGATTGACTCTCTTCACTTTTGTTCTGAAACAGTCGGAACTGTCAGGCAGGACGGAAGGAAAACTGAGATCACTTGCACTCGTTTCTTGGTTTTTATTGGAAGGAAGGAATGACAAGGCGTGATTCTTCGATCCGTTGTTTGACGGATTGACGAAGCTTGACAGGCGGGCGAAGGCTTGGCGGGAATGGTCGCGGACAGGCGGAATCGTCGTGTTGTTGGTCGGGGCTGGAGAAGAAGGACGTTGTCGTGTTCGGAAATGTGATCAGGAATCAGACGGGCAAGGCAGGTCGTAGGCAAATTCAGAAACGGGTCGGCAACGGAGATCAAGTAGAAAAAACAGGAGGCAGGCAAAGAGTCGGAGGTATGGGCTTTCTGAGCAGATGGCAACAGGTAGCATAGTACTATCAGACAGCTTGTTTCCGGAAGCTGAGGATTTAAATGGACAGGGTGCGCCAATCAGCTGTCCTGGCTGTTTGCGCCAAATCCTGAGCACAGGTGTTCCAGATCCGTGTGATTGTGACAGGAAGGGATATATTGATATTTACATTTTCAAGCAAAAAGTATTGGTATTGGATCGGTATCGATTGATACGATTTGCTTGGACTAGATCTATACCCAAAATCCCAGGAACACCCACCCCTACCAAAGAGAGACGGGAAGTGGGTTCTGAAAGATACTGGATCATTTACACCACAACTGAGCAAGAATGGCGGGGCAAGCGGTGTAGGATGAAGAGGTAGGTACTTAAAACAGCTTGACATCATGTATGCATACTTTTTTTTAAAAAATTATTTAATCGAGTTAAATTAAGTTGATTCGATGGAACAAAACTGGTAGTTTCTATGTTGTTAATCTGTTAAATTTCATGATTTTTTTCCCAATTCAATATTCAAAGAAACGAATCAGTGAGATTAAACCAAACAGGCGGGCAAAGGCTTGGCGGGAATGGTCGCGGACAGGCGAGTCGATATAATTTGATATGTACGGGGATATTATTATAGAAACATCGAGAGTTTTTCTCTTAAGACTCATTAATAGAATAACTAGTAATTCCTCAAAATGTTATCATACAATTTCTTTGCTAAGCATTACTTTTGAATCTTTAAACTCCTAGGAAAATAACTACATGTTTCTTGTTATATTGTATTTGTCATCTCTGTACAAAATAATTCCCAAATCACAAAAGAGACACCATGCTGTAGCCAATAAAACTGCTCATTAATCCAAGACATTTAAAAAAATAAAAAAAGAAATCCCCAACCCTGGTCGATAGCCAGTAAAGTAATCCGGGCAATGAAGCAGAGGAAGCCATTAAACTTTCGGGGGCATTTCATATTGATATTTTCATAATGAATAGCATGTCATAGCAATAAAAGACCTCTGCTGCATGCTGGGTAAAATTCCACAGGGGGTGACACTTGAGAGTAGAACTTTTTGTTCTTCTGCAAACAAAGTCAAAACGAAAAGATCTATCATTAGTACTACACTGTACTGTAAAATTTGTTCTATCAGCGGAGACTTTTTTTCCCAAACTTTCAACCCTGCGGCTAATTTATGCCTTTTTTATAACAGCCACCAGGGGGACCCGAGCAGTATAGGTAAGAGTGAGACACGTGGAATATATGTGTCGAGGAAGACGCAAGTTTAATGTAACTTTGCGCTTTGTGCATGAATCAAACTAGCATGAGCAGACCCCCATAATGGGAAATGTGTTAATCGAAAAGGAGGGGGGGCTAACTACCATATTGGGAATAATTTTACGAGTCTCTCTGTAATACTTTGGCGAAACGAACAGATAACAAGAAGCAACTTCCAGCGAAGCAGATAGGCAGATTTCTATCTATTGTTACGACCAGAACGGAATCAGGACCCAAATGCGTAGCGTTAACCACAAGTTTATTGATAGAAAGAGGAAGGGCAGCGCCCGCGATCCGGTGCTCGCTGGAAGTGGGAAGCAAGCCGCTCACACAATTGGATCAGGATTCCAATACGGAAGGGAATCTTCCGGAGCGGGAGATGGCGGTGTCAAGGAAGGAAAAACAGGTCGATAGCCGGGACAGGAGAGCAAAAACGTGGTCGGGATCAAAAAACGGGTCATAAACCGGGACGGGAGCGAAAACGTGGTCGGGATCAAAAACAGGTCGGAGCTGGAGACAAACGGGGAGATCAGGAATGGACGGGTGGAAAAACGGGTGCAAAAACGGGACAGGCGGGAGTCAGGGTCAAAAGTGCTTGCCTTGTAGCAACAGAGGTTGGCTGATGGACTGACAACCGGAGAGTGACAGGACAGGGAACCAATCAGGTAGCCCGCAGCGGCTGGCGCCAAATGAGCGGGCAGAGGTGGTACAAATCAGTAATCATGACATTTATCTGTCAGCATTATCATGTGTTGTGGCTAAAACATCTTAAATGGTTTGATTCTATGGATTGTCCTTGATGTAACAAACCCATTTTCACAGACATTATAAGAAGTCGAAGGCCGCCAGGGGACGTAAGGGTGAGTTACGCCGGCTTTATAGTTTTTGGGTATCTTGTTTCAGACTGTGATGTTTCTCGGATAAGGATATTTTGAAATGGTCTTTGAATCCCAAGAGTTTAAGCTTTCCAATGATATATGGCATGATGTATTTTAGTGACTGGTGATATCGTACAGACACGTATTTGTTTATTAAAAGCCTGGGGGCCCACCGGCGGGCCGTCAGAACGTTAAAGGTTTAAGGTACCGTATATTATTAAAACTCTGTGTACTGTCTTTCTTTGTAAATATCTTGTGTTTTAATATGGGCACATGCAGCTTATATTCAGGTGCGGCCTGTGTACGCACAAAATGGTTTTTCATTTGAAAATGTACTGAGTGCGGCTTATAATTAGGTGCCCTCTGTAGTGCGAATTTTACGGTACTTAAACAGACAAATGTCCATGTATTAATAGCAGTGTTTCCCATACGTAGGAAGATTCTGGCAGGCGGCCATGGTTTAATTGGTCCCGCAAGAGTATCCTAAACTTCCATCCATCCATTATCTGCACCGCTTATTCTCAGTAGGGTCGCGGGGGTGCTAGAGCCCATCCCAGCTTTCTTCGGGCAGTGGGCAGGGGAAACCCTGAACCGGTTGCCAGCCAGTCACAGGGCACACAGAGACAGACAACCCACCACATTTGGACCTGCAAATTAACCTGACATGCATGTTTTGGGAATGTGGGAGGAAACCAGTGTGCCCGGAGGAAACCCACCCAAGCACGGGGAGAACATGCAAACTCCACACAGGAAGGTTTTGATCTCATGACCTCAGAACTGTGCCGCACACGCGCTAACCACTGCGCCGCCATGCTGCCTTCTCCTAAACTTGTTTTCTTAAAAAAATAAAATCATATTTTCAGATAAATCAAAATAACCTTTAAATTTCTCAGTTATTTTGTGTTAGATATCCCTGTTAAAAAATGCAAAGATGACATTTGGTTGATGCGGTAGTTGTCCCGCCCGACCTGCACTGTGATTAGATGGCTGAGAAAAATGTGACAATGACGATTTTAGCGTTTTTCTTTTTTTTTTTTTTTCCAATTGTCAGGGCCGAGCATCCCGCGCAGAAAACCTTCCCGGCGCCTTGTCGCACTGTCGGTGTTTACAACAGAGCATAAAAAGGAAAACGCCTTGGTGGACACGTGCCCTAACTGTAGCTCATAAGTTGCGTATAACAATAAACCCCTGTAAACCTTCAAGGAAGAACCGGCATTCTGTCATAGCAGAAATCACAAAAGCAGCAGGACTGATACTTAATACTGTAATTTACCAAATCTCCGATATGAGTATTACATTTAATTAAATTGAAAGCTTATATCTGTAATTTGGTTTGTATACTGGCTGATAAAATAACTTAAAATAGTACAGCATGGGAATAACCCGAGTTATTTTCAGTCAAATGAGATGAGGACCAAATTTTTCTTTAGTTTACCATGCTTTGTAGGTGTTTTTTGTTTGCTGTGTCACTGCGCTTGATAATTAGTGTATTTATGATTCGGTAGTTTACAAAGGCACACATTTATCAAAGATCTAACTTCTTGAATTTGGTGTAAAAATGCTCCTCATCAATGCATTTTAAAAATAAAATGTACAAAATGTTCTTGCCCCAGACCTCCTTGGATGATCTACACACCAGGGTCTCACAAAATTCTACGAGAAACACTGAGTGGAATAATTAATCTAGCACTTGTGGGTTAGAGAGAATGTTATCTGCAAAACAATTTGAGAAGTAAATTTAGGACAAGACGATTTGTAGTTAAAAAATGAAAACAAAAAATAGATTTTATGATTACAACCTAGCCATTACGTCTGATTTAAAAAATGTCAACTCTACTCCATGTTAAGAAATATTCTGTTTTAACACACCCATTTTTTTCAGAATTTTCAATATTATGCTGCTTTTTGAGGATAACAAATAATCATATAACATTTCAATATGTGTACCGTTATCCCTGGGTACCAAAACCCTGACACTGTGCAAAAATCCGCTAAGTAGAACCATTTCATTTTTAACATGCACTCTGCCGGCCCCTGCTCGCAGCAATAGTCAACTGGGGATAATTGAATGCAGCCAAAGCAGTGGAATTCGTTTTAAGTGGAAAGAACAGGAAAAAAGAGCCACCACGCCTGACACAATTTTGTTCTCCTGGGCCCTGATCTCAGCAATTCAGCAATAGTCAACTGGGAATAATGGCTTGCGGCCAAAGCGGTTGAGTTCAAGTTGAGTGTAAAGTACAGGAAACAGAGCAACTGCGCAGGACACAAATTAGTTCTCCCAGCAATATTCAACAACGGATAATAGATCTTGGCCAAAACAGTGCAGTTCATTTCCGCACCAAAATATTGTTTTTCCTTTGAGCATTTCAATGTACTCATCACTCCATTTCTCTACATACTTCGAAGTTTTGCAAGATGAATATCTACAAGCACTCTCTTCCTCTTATAACTTAATATCACAATGGCTTAATTGAGCAACAAGAGTAACCATGGAATGAAACCCATATGCATGCAACATCTCAGAAGACTTCATAAACAGTTACCGAGGACAATAATGTTTGAAAAAAAAAATCAAATTATTTTGCTGAGCGTAGGCAAAAAATCACATTTAATGTCTGCGAATGAAAATGTGCGTATAATTTCAGAAAATGACACCAGATCCAAACAGTGCTCCACGGAGCACAACAGCGGACAGGAAAACATACAGAGAGTAATCAACACAGCCCAAAAGATCATTGGCTGCTCTCTACCCTATCTGCAGGACAAAATGAAATGAAATGAAATGATCTGCATTTATATAGCGCTTTTCAAGTCAATGAAGACTTCCCAAAGCGCTTTACAATGTGCTTCACATTTACCAAAAGCGGCCGCGCAGCCATGTAAGGCGCAAACCTGCTTATTGGGGGCATTATGGGTTCAGTGTCTTACCCAAAGACACTTCGACATGTAACACAGGATTTGAACTGCGATCTCTTGATCCCAAGACGACCGCTCTACCTCCTGAGCTACTGCCGCCCCCAAAAGAAAAATAATTACACTATTATTGGAGTCAGTTAGCACTACCTCGTGAAGTTATTGCTGAATTATTCTGACAGTGTTTGATCTGATTTCTCTATTCGACAGGGTTCCTATGGCTGAAAGCAAGGTGAATTAAAGTTTTTTTAAGTCGACTTTAATGCCTTATGCCAATTTAAGACCAAGTCCAGAAAAAAATAAAAAACAATTTGAAAACTATCTTTCTGAAAAACATAGCTCTCTCCAAAGTTTTAGACATGGAAAACAAGAAAAAAAAGGAAGTTTACAGTACATCATGGATCCTAAGGCAAAACTGGCTGATAACAACCAATTCCATAGAACTCTTTTGCTACACTTATGAGCATTTTTTTCATGAATCATGAATAAAATAACTTTTTTTTACTAAATATTTTTACTCCAAACAAATATAAATCGTATGTTTTCACATTTTTAAGCCTTTTGAAAACTGGATTCAAGACATTTCAATGCCAATTAAGTCCTTATCTTTAAAAAAATGAATTTAATGCCTTTTAAAGACTTTTCAAGAATCCGCAGGAACCGTTTGAAGTCTAAAACATGATTACTCTGGGGTGCCGTGTCTAATCTCGTTGCATACAATGTTGATATCAATGACAATAAAGACAATTCAATTCAAATCCATAACACACTTCTAAATGGAATAAAATGGTGAACCAAAGGCGCGCTTGGTTAAGATATTCAGTCATAAATAAAGGCTTGGTTCGAACCGCACAGTACTTTTTGTGATGATTACTCATTTACTGGACATTTTTCAAAATAGAAAAATAAAATTATAAACATAAAAAACAGAGTATTGAAGACGCCTTTGGTGTGTTCTGAGTAGTGAATAAGCTAGCAAAAAACATATTCGTAGATTAGCATTAAGCTTGTATTACATATTTTCCCGATTAATTATACGAATGACATGAAAGATGCTTTGGGGTTTTATTTCACTAGTTTAATTTAAATCAAAACGAAGCGTTTCCTCCAAAAATCCGCGCTCCTTGTTAGGTTAGTTACCGCCTCGCGAGCACCTGCGCCCCCGTGGGCGCGCGACACCGAGCTCCCGGTTACCTGCACCGAGGCCTCTCCCGTGGCAACGCGGTTCCCTCCTTGGGGTCCACCTCCGGGGGGTTCGGGAAGGGGGGGTTGGGAATTCGGACTGCCGTTCTTCTTCCAGGGGCGGGGAAGGGAGAGGGGAGGGGAACTGGCCGGGGTTCCTCGCCTCGGTCGCTCCCTGCCTGCCTGCCTGGTCCTCTCCTCCGCCGGAGCACCGCTCTCCTCCGCCTCCTCCTCCACCACCGCCGCCTCCGCCGCCGAAAAACCACAGTCAAACTGTTGTGTATCACTCCGCGATCGTACCGGAAGCTTGCTACGTGGTTGTAAAATAAGCACAGTGGTCTGAAACTCGCGGCTCGGGGGCCAGTTAGCGCCCGCATGATGGCACAGTAGAAACTTTCTTTCTTTCCGTCTGTCTGTCTGTCTGTCTGTCTGCCTGCCTGTCTGTCTGTCTGTCTGTCTGTCTGTCTGTCTGTCTGTCTGTCTGTCTGTCTGTCTGTCTGTCTGTCTGTCTGTCTGTGTCTCTCTTTCGATTGTACCGGAAGCTTTCTATGTGTTTGTAAAATAAGTACAGTGGTCTGAAACTCGCGGCTCGGGGGCCAGTTAGCACCCGCATGATGGCACAGTAGAAACTTTCCTTCTTTCTTTCTTTCTTTCTTTCTTTCTTTCTTTCTTTCTTTCTTTCTTTCTTTCTCTCTTTCTTTCTTTTTCGCTCTCACTCCCTCTTTGTTCTCTTTCTTGTTATTCTATTCTTCCCTCTCCCTTATTCCATTAGTTTATCTTGTTTACCTCTGTATTTTTCGCCCTCTCTTTTTCTTTTTTGCTGTTTTACTCTCCCTCTTTTTCTCACCTATCCTCTCTTCTCTCGTTTTATCATTCGTCCTCCAGTTTTTTTCCTTCTCTCTTTCTCTCTATTTGTTTCTTTCTTTTTTCTCTCTTTTGCTCTCTCTCTCTCTCCCTCTCCCTCTTTCTCTCTCTCCCTCTCTTTGTCTCTTTCATTCTTTTTCTCTCTTTTGCTCTCTCTCTCCATCTCTTTTTTCTCATTGGCTCTCTTTCTCTCACCTACATTTCTCTTCTCTTTTTTCTTTTCTCTACACAAATGGAAGTATTATAGTCAAAATAAGTGATGGTACTTTTGATCTCACTTTATGATAGTTATCTCTTTCTCTTTCTTCGTCTTTCTCTATCTCTCTCTTCTTTTTTTCCTCTGGTCCTTTTCTCTCTCCCCACTCTCCTTCTCTCTTTCACCCTTTTCTCTCATTACTTTTTCTCTATTTCTCATTTTCTTTCTCTCGTTCTATTTCTCTTCCTGTCTCTTTCTCTCTCCCTTTCTTTTTTTTCTCCTTAATCTACTAGTATATTCGGTGATATTGTTTTTTATTTTACTTTGTGGCCCTAAGCTAAAATGAGTTTAACAGCCATGACCCACCTACACCCTCGACTAACCATCCCATGGGTTGAAATTCTATACATACTTTCTTCTACAAGGAATGGTTTTGAATTTATTTTGTAAGGCCATCCACCGGATATTGTATTGAGTGGGTAACAGACATTGACAGACTACGCATGCGCAAGACCGAGCGGCCTGCAATAATCCTGCAGCTCATTGTCACGAATAAGAGGATGCAATATGATGTGATTAGTAAAAGGAGCTGCCTAATTAAAGTTAGGCTGGTTCCCTTTCCGACAGGAGTTTTATATTAAAAAAATAAGGTATATTGAATCTTGCACTGGTGAATGCATGTCTTTATTTCACTAAAACCTTCCATTACGTATTTGGCAGAAACATGTTCCTTGGCTCAAAACTGCCATTATGTATTTTTCCTGTGTAACAATCGAATCCATAAAATGTATCAATAACGAATAAAAGCGGTTTATCAAAGCTTTGCTGTGATGCCACCTAATGGTAAACCCCTGCATGTATCGTTTCAATAAAGGGTTTAAAATTCAAATCTCGCGAGACCTTCATAAAACGCTTAATTACTACTGAACTTCACCTTTTGTACACCTTTTTTTCATGGCCAAATTAAAGCACTTTTTAAGGACTTTTAAAGCCAAGTTTCCAATTTCTCTGGTACCAATAAAAGAAGCAAACTGTTGAATGATGTATTTAGCAGAGCCACAAATATATCTGCGATTTATATATGCAAATTTTAATCTTGCATGGGCATTTATCTAGATATAGGATTTTTGGATATTAAGTAAATCTCTTTTCATATGGGTGTTGGGTAAAATTGACAGTAAATATTGCTTACATTTTCTGTTGTAGGGAGTTCTTCCAGTTTTCATTATAATTTACCACTGGGAAAGGCTACTTTCATTTTTTGCATGATCCGTAATAAACTTACATAATTGAAACGTAATTCTTGCACTTATACATTTTACATAGTGCCCTGTTTAGGTGTCGCATGCACCTGTGCTCTCGGGCGCCGCCTTTAGACAGCACCGTACAAACTAATGCCAGCTGCAGTTTATCACGAGAGAAGGAATGCAATGGCAAAGTGAAGCCATCAGCGTCATTTTTAAGCGGAAGTGTAGATAAACATGACAACAATTTCAAACATTTACAAGCACTTCACCCAAAATGAAAGCATTAGTCAATCCTTGAAAACACATTAAAAATCAAGGATTTCAAGCACCCGTACAAACTCTTGTAAATGTTAGTGAGGATTAAAATACTGTGGCTCAAACACTTTCATGTTAAGGTGCTTTTTTATTTCATTTATTCACATCTCATGATACACCCCGCTGAAAAGCTTTTAATACTGATTCGGGCTCCTCGCCCCTCTTGACACTTCACCGCTGACCCTGAGGATGTTTCGAATTCCAAAACATCCATCTTACCAATTCCTCGATCGCCCTTAGACAACACAGATTTCAGCCCAGTGGGGTAAAAGCAGTGATGTGTCGGTCTGGCACTGTACGAGAGAAAAAGAAAGGAAAAAAAAAAAAAAAAACCAGAACTCCTGATTAAGTGATGCTTACTCTCACGACAACAACACAAACAATGCCCAAACCCCTTGGAGCGACTCGATGGATTTGTAGTGCTGCGAAAGCTTGGATCGCACTAAAAAACACACGCACACAAATTGGGCGGAGGATGTTTGCCTTCACCTCACGTCCTCCAGCGTTTTTGTCCTCAGAACTCCACAAGTTGGGAGCGAGCGAGCTAGCCGGCACCCCGTAGTAGCATTCCAAGTCAAAGAAAACATGAATGGCAGCCTCTCAAACACTTACGACCACTAAGTGCATACTTTTGATTTTCGTCTTTGTACAACTTGTAAGGCAGGAAGTGTTTTGTTTTTTAAATAGTCTTAATTCATGCCTCCCTGCACATCATTTCATTTTAAATAAGTGGACGGGGAGGGCCTGGAAGTAGTCTAGCGTTCATCAGGCCCCATCTTGTTGGGGGTAGGGGGAGTCCAAATTGTGCTATGCCATGTAGATGAAAGTGTTGATGTCGGTTTCGTCCCGCTTGATGTATTTGTGATCGATGAGCCACTCGATCTGCTCCTTGATCATCTTCTTCTGTGGTAAAAACATGTTCTTTAAAATCTCCACCAGCTCCGTCTGAAGTTGGGCGTTGTTGATCCGTTTCCTCATCTTCATGATCTGGATGATGGCCTCCTAAGCAGAAAGAAAATGGCTGGAAATCAGAGCTGGGCGAGCAAGAGGATTGGCCAATAGAGAATATCTCTGTCGTGACGCGGTTTCTCCAGTTCATGTATTTTTATCGGGAATTGTGTTATGCATTCTGATTGGCTAAACGGTCGCCCTCATTGTGGCACACAAACGTAAAACATCATGTCCACAAAACGCTCAGGACCGACAAAGGAACAGGCAGCCGGTGGGAACAGGCAAGGGAAGATGCTTTCTATTGCCAACAAATCAGGACCCTTCGACACAGTAAACTTGCCCCTGGAGCCCCATGTGGGTCAGTGGCTCCCTGGCACTTTTTCAAAAATGTTTGATAATGGAAAAGAATAGGGTTTCTGTAAAAGGGCTAACAGGGAACACAGTTTGGGTTTTCCAGTGAATATAGACTGATAAAGTATGTGTATCAATGTTTCATTCCTTATAAGGCTTATATAATGCTTTTTTGGTCAAATACTGTATGGCTCTTTCAACCTTTTGGTTTGCTGACCGGAAAGAAAAAGCAGTTTTCCATAACATCCACATAATGGCAACAAAGTATAATACAATGTAAATGGAATTGTGTCCTTAACCAATACAGTTCTGCAATAAAGCGAAAAGATTGTTTTTAAGATTAAAATTTCTATCTTTCTGATTACATTTCTCCTTGTGTTTCTGCTTGGAGCCTTTTCTAGGAAAAAAATGGTCTACTAGTGATGCCAAGAGGCAAGAAGAAATCTGCAGGTTTGAGAGTCCTCTCAATTTGGGCCCTATTGGTCTGGAATACTCATCCCACTGAGATCCGATCTGCAACCTCAGTGGAAGAGTTTAAATCTAAGCTTAAGACACACTTATAGTCAACATCTTATGAGTGATGTTGACCTCACACTCTTTTCTTCTAGTCCTTGACAGAGAAGAATTGCACGGTGCAAGCATTTTGAGCCATTATACCTGCACTTAGACCTGATGTAAACCTTCATCTAGAACCTGCTGCATCGGTAAAGATTATGGGACAGGAAGATGTCCACTGGACATATTTCATGTAAATGATATCTATGTATTGTCTGTTAATGCCCTTACGACATTGAATGAATGAATGAAAACTTTTATTTCGAACATAAAAATAAAAACAGGACAAAAACAATGATTCAACAACAAAATAATGTCACATAACATGTTCGAAAAGGGGTAGTCAGAAGCAGATGCTTATTTTCCCTACCCCTTTATCTTCCCTATTAAATACATTTTATAGATAGCTCCTCTTGTGTCCAATACAACAAAATCTCATGGATATACTTATTACATAAGTCAGATATCAATAATTATAATAGTTACAATAATCACATATTTTATACACTAATCTTCGCAATACCCATCCCTCAACGTCATAATGCGCATAATGTCACTGCGGCACCAGTAATAACAATAAAAATAAACACAATACTTATAACAGTTCTGATGTAATAATAGCAACAATAACAACAAGTTAACCATAGTTTGAAATGCAGTATTTCCAATTTCCCTCATATCCCATTTTCTTCATCCCTGTATTTCGCAAGTAATGCTTTTTTGTATTTAAATTTGAACACATGGATAGTTGGACATTGTTTGATCTTATTTTGCAAATTATTCCAATGTCTGACTCCACACACAGACACACACATACTTTTCCTGGTGGTTCTCACCTTTGGGATTTTGAATTCACTACAGCCCCTCAAGTTATATTTTCCCTCTTTCCCTCATTCATTGCAGTCTGGTTATCTTAGAAGGATGATTACATCATGCACGGCCCCTTATCAACGTTTCTTCATGCTCATGTTTTAAAGTTTTTCCTTGCCCTCATGTAGGTTTCAGATCAGGGGATGTTGGAATGGTGGTTTGTGCAGCCCTTTGTATTTTTTTGTGATTAAGGGCTGTACAAATAAGTGACTTGACTGTAAATTGGGTTTGTTCTCTGGTAAAAATGTAGAATAGATGTCAGGCTAAATGACTGAAAAAATAAATAAATCACCCACATCTTCATTCACATTCACAACACCTATGTCTTCATCAGGACCTGCAGGGGTCAGTACACCAATCAGTCAACAACAAGTACCTAATTTCCTCTCAGTTGACAGCAACTTCCTGAAAGACAGCCATATTGGCCTTAAACCAAGATGTGCACCGGGGACAAAGCAAGCAAAAATTGATCATAAAATCAAGCAAAGCTTGAAGAAAAAAGCTCGGAATCCAAAGACCCTCAGTTCTCACTCCAACTTGCAAGAGTTTTAGTCACGCAAAGAACAACTAAGTCTGTTTCCCGTCTTGGTTTTTATTGAGATTTAAGGTGGTGATAAAGGTGTTCCTTGTTACAGTAATAGAGTTACAGTTCAGTGGGTTATCAAGGGTTCCCACAGATTAGGGTACGGTAAATTCAAGACTTTTTAATGCATTTTGAAACAAAATGCAATACCAAGTCCACAAAAAAAACCCACAATTGAAACATATAAAATAATTTTTAAAAAAAACATTAATTAGAGGCAAATTCAAACACATTTTTTCAATCACATTTAGGTCAAGGTAAATACTTTCGATTGGAAAATTGGGTTTAAGACATTCTAATGCCAATTATGGCCTTATTTTTAGAATAAAGAAATCAATGCATTTTAATACTTTTCAAGGATCCGCGGGAACCCTGGTTTTTCAGTGGGTTATCAGGTTGAAAACCTCCAAAATGAGGACTCTTTGTAGACCAAGCTGTTTTCTTAAAGCATCGCTTGATTTTATAAACAAACGTTTTGGTTGCTTTGTCTCCGGAGCAAATGTTGGTTTGAAGCCAATATGGCTATTTTTCAGGATGTCACATCAGAGGAAATTGGGAATTTGTTGTTTGCTGGTGTACTGACCCCTGCAGGTCCGGATGAAGACATAGGTGTCTTGAATGTGAATGAAGATGTGGGTGATTATGTTCAGTCAGTTAGCGTGACATTAGATATTTAATAAGTAAAAAAATAAAGGTTTCTACTTTGCGGGATTGGAGTATCTCGAGACCTTTTTTGGATCGCAACCCCCGCAAAAAACGAGGGATTACTGTAAATTAAAAGGTTTTAATGAGATTCGCTGTACCTGCGTTCTGAGTATCCTGAGCTGGACGATGCCCTCGTTCTCCTCCTCTCGCATTCTCTCTGTGGTCAGTTGCAATCGACCAATCAGGTTTATCTTTCCCCGCTTCTGAACTTTGGAATTTTTTCTGCAAATATGAAAAAAAATAAGAATAATAAGTAATACAGGAGTTTTGTTTTTAATAGTTTGCACACAAAAAAAACAATTCTTACCTTATGTGCAGAAAATGTTGATTGTATTAAGGATTGTTTTTTATATACATAGGATTCTTTTTAAATAAGCATAATTTTCTATCTATAAGATGGTACTTCAATTTAAATGTTTTCTGCGTAGTTTAGAAAAAAATAACCTCCCTCATTTTTATATCCTTGTTTATTGCAAAGTAACCATACATTGTAAATAAACATTTCCCTAATTTCCTAGGAAAACTACCTAAAAATCCTTAAATTCAGAAAAATTAAGGTTAAGCAGCATCTACTGCAAATGGAGGATTTGATTTTTTGTGTGGAAAATTTTTTACACAATCTGTCAAAAATGTTGCTAATTAAGTTTTTTTTTCTCATTTCAAGATACTTTATTTGAGAAACAAGATAAATTAAGAAAATGTATATACTTAAAATAATCAGATATTTCTTATCGGGCAGATGGTTTATTAGTTTGCTCATTTTAGCAAATATTTTCCATCTTGGTTGGGAAAAAAACTTAAAATAAACAAAATGACCTCGCAGCAGCGAAATTTAAAAAAAAAAGAGAAAAATAATTGCATTCGTTCAAAACTAAAAATAAAATCAATGATACTTAAGGGAATAGTTGGGTTTTTTTTAATATATATATATATATTTATACATATATCCACTCTGGATTGAATTCATGAAAGGCCTGTCCAACATACGCCTGTTGAATGGTTTAATCTGGCCTGCCATGCATTTCTGACATTGTTGATAGGCCATTTCTATCATAAGTTATGATTATTTTATATGTATGCAGACGAATTGTTCTCTCCGGCCACTAAAGGGCAATGTTGAATTTGTATAGCGTGGCGAGTTGGCTCAGGTATAAAACTGCATTCACTCAACTGTTAAAATAAACCAGATAATACATTTTATGTTTAACAGGAAAATCTTTTCCTCCATTATTTCTTATAGATGTGTTGTGTTCAGAAGATCCCTTGTCATCCTTGATTAGAATATGTAGGGTAGTTTACTAATGTAGGCTGAATGATAAAGCATAATACTGAAAATCAATTGTAAAAAATTTGGAGATAACATTTTTTTACTGATCCAGTCCGCCTGAGAACAGAAAGTCTGGATCCGCCCCCAGAAACACACTGATTTGACATCCCTGCTTTAAAGTGAAATGACCAGGTGGAATAATTCAGAAACCACGTCCAACAAATACCAATCTTTGAGAAAATAAAATATCTTATGAGGATTTTTGCTCACATGAGGGAAAACTCCTGATTGACGTAAAATAGCGTTCCCTCTGCGAAGTCTTTGGGTGACGAAACTGCTGGGTCGTATGACAGCACCTGCCGCTTGAGCTTGGGAAACGCCACCAGGGACTGCAGCAAAAAAAAAACATTTTTCAGCATCATGTGCTAATTTAGCGCACCTAAACAGTTTTTTTTAATTAGGCACAAAAACAGGAGTGTTCCTCCCCACAATTAAATAAATATGGTGCAAAATATTCCACACGTCAGGGGACTTGAGAAATTTTGTCTCAAAGTTGACCCATCTGGCTTGTTTGCTGTAGAGCTGTGATGCCATTGAAGGGAACCGCACTTTTAAAATGGCGAATCCCATTAACACAACATGTGAGGCCAGCTACAAAACAGACAGTGATTGTCGTGATCAGTAAATTGCATACCGCTCATTTCTGCTTGGAGGTAGGTGATTGTGGCTTTTTGTGTTTTTCGCCACGTGTGTCGCTATTGGTATGAACTTATCCGGCTAGCTCCCAGTTAGCGTTGAGGCAGCAGAGGGCTTTACCGTTTTGTTTTCTCCCGGGTTGGACTCTTTGTCTGCCCGCCATATGTTGTTTGGCCAGCTAGCCTGGTGTTAGCGATGGTCTTGCCGTAGCCGCGTTTTGTTATTGGCTCCTAGTTAGCCTTGCTGTTCACTGCGTGTTTTTGGGTCAACCCACTTCGCGTTTTTTCAGCCGAGGCTGCGGCCACTTTTTATTACTCAGACCCGGTTAGCCCCCCGTTGCTTGCTGCTTGCCTATTTGTTGTACTACACCCACTTTGACACATTGCCTAGACATTCTCCACAAAACCTACCAGAACTTGTCTTAAAACACTTCTTAGACTAATTACTACATAAAAAAGTACAGCGACTGGCTTGCTAAGGTGCTAGTGTTCTTCCAATGATGTCACAGCTCAGGATGGCAAAGACAAAACATGAAGTCTTCAAAATGCTTTATCTTGAAAAATATTTGGACTATACCTAATCTTCTTATATGTAATAACTTGTGAAGCCCTTAGAGACTAATTGTGATTAAGGGCTATACAAATAAAAATGACTTGACTTGACCTATTGTATAGGTATTATGCAAAAAAAAACATATATTTTTTCCTCACATTTTGCATGTTTAAGAATATGGGATTCCATTCAATGAGTGACCTCAAGATTTATTATGCAGTTTTTGCTTCCTTTTGAGTAGTAAAATTATCATTATGAATCGTTCCCTCTGCGTTTTACCCAGAGCGTGCGTCGAAGCTCTGCATCCGGCAGCTCAGTGGCGAGCTTGAGGTTCTCGAAGCTGATCCTTTCCCTAGGCCGCTGATTCCAGGCGAAGAGCACAGCTAGCTGGAAGGTAGTCACTTCCAGGTCATACTGGCCTACCTCGTTCTTGAAGGTGATCTGGGCGTAAAGAGGAAGAAAAAAAAGGAGTTTGCGTGCCATGCATAGTATCAAACGTGATCTGCATGGGTAACACCCACAATGCCGTTGGACATGAGGTGATGCCAATGTAATTTGCGGCCACTGTGGTTCTTCTTGTAGAAGTCTTCCACCTCCGGGATGAGGTCCTCCAGCTCCGTGGGAAGCGATACAAAAACTTTCTCGCTACTCCGTGACCACGCGCCGGCGTTCAGGATCTTGATGTTGACCGAGTCGGCTAAACAATAACAGAGGTTGGTTAGGATCAACACATGTATGAAATCATGATTACTTCAGCTACACTAAACAATGATCCCCCTGGTATAATTAGACATTTTAAAGTTACCTAGTTCCTTTAAAGTATGTGTCCAGTCCATGGCCTTTTACCATTTACATATTGAAGGCTTGGTTTAATGTATTTCCATCTGATATTACATAAATTAATATATGTAGACAAAGGGATACGGTGTCCCCGTCTTACAACTCTTTACGACATCAACCATACAAAATATTATTCCCGAGTGATAACCCGAGAAAATGCAAAATGCAGTGTTAAAAAAAAAATAATCAAAACCAATCTGGCCCTATGTGAAAGATGAATTGCTTTCAGTCCATCACAGTGCCACCACCATGTTTCCCGTTGGTTTCATGTTCTTTTTGGAATTGAACCCAGCTTTCCCAAAACTGCTACAGTTACTTCGTGATTCAACAAGAGGGGGCAATTTCTTTTTCACATAGGGTCAGATAGTCCTAGAATTTTGTACCCTAATAAATGCAATCAACCTTTCAATACTGTAATTTGTATTTCCTTGTCTCTGTGTGTTATTAAAATTGGTTTGATGATCTAACACCGTTGTGAGTGATGAATATGCAAAAAAGACAGAAATCAGGGTGGCAAATATTTTCTCACTTTACTGTAGCTATGTTAATTTGTGCTAGCCTAAACTAAATGAGTGATAGCATGAGAAGAATGGCTAAAAAAAAAAAACCAAAGGATCTTAAGGTCTCCTTAAACTAAAACTTTTTCTCTCTCCACCCGCCACGATAAATTTCCCTAACATGTCTTTTACCTGGTAGAGCCAGCTTGTTATGTTTGTGCATTTCTTTAAAAGACTGGTTGAGGTCTTCGGACACTTTGATGTCCTGAAACATTCTGGCCAGCTTGTTGACGTAGTCTGCAGGCATTCCCACTTCCTGTTGAGAACGATAAGAGATAGAGTATAACACAAAAGTGAGTACACCCCTCAGATTTCTGCAGAGATTTCATCATATTTGAACAACACTAAAGAAACGTCATTTTGACACAACAAAAGGTAGCCTGCGTAAATCGTATATATCAGTACAAACATAAATCTTTTATTTTTCTTTCTATTTCTTGCCATCCTGCTTACCCTGAGCCACTCCACCATGTTCTCCTCAATCTCACTGTCTGCTGAGATGTCCAGGATGAGGCGTCGGGTCAGGTGGGCCTTATGGTAGCGCATGAAAACATCTTTATTCTGGACATATTTCAGAACCAGCAACTGCAAAAAAAGATGCATGTGGACTATATATCAGACATGAAAATGAGTCAAGGCATGAAAAGGTGAGAAGGGTGTGGAGAACATACTGTATGTTCGAAAACACTGTACAACCCAAAGTTTGAGTTTGGGGTGGGATTTTATTTCATTGTTATATGGAAAATTGTTGAAAACTAGGTAGACTATAAGTTAAAAAAATTTTTTTTTTAAAGAAAGACACACACACACCACTTCTTTGAGCTTGGCCTCGATCTCCTCTGACGTCAGCTTCTTGCTGACTGGAGTCTTTCTGAGCAGCATATCACAGTAGTTGGCCAGCAGCTCCGGACACTTGGACTCAGGTTGCGTTTTTAAACCCACACTGAAAGAACAGCGAGGAACGTTACACAATATCGAGTGGTTTGTGAATACAGACAGAAGAAAAAATATTTTACCCTTTCTGTTTCATGGGAAGTTCTAATTTAAATATGGTGGCATCGTTGACGACGGCTTTATAAGCCTGAGTTAGAAATAAAACAAGTTGAAAAGCATTTGTCAATTTTTCAGACAGAAAACACAAGCTCCAGCAGAGAAAACAGGACTTACTTTGTCTCTGGCAGTGAGGAAACGTGGATCATCCTGGAATGCCTCTTTCACCAGCCGACTGAAGCGATTGAACAAAGTAAGCAGTTGCTCGACATATTTCTCAGAGTCCTGCGACATAAGACGGAATGTACATCTTAAAAGTGGAAAAAAATAAAGCCTGGTTCCACAAAAACAAAGAAGAAGCATCCTCACAGAGGTGATGGTTTCAGCAGAGGCCACCATATCAGCAAGGCCCGCATTCATGATGTGCTCCTCCAGGTCCTTCAGCATGGGCTCGATGCCGCTCGGCACTTTGTCCATCAACGAAAACATCAGATGCAGCTCTTTTTTTTCAATCACAAAAGAAAATAAGGATACTCCTGAAGGTTTTGGCTGATTACCAACTCTTAAGTGAAGACAGTACACTACTCACTGTCTGTTTCATTCCTTTTGATCATGCCCGGACACTCAGCTAGGATGGTCTCCTTGAAGGACGTTACCAGAGCATTTACACAACACTCCATTAACTGGAAAGAAAAAAAGATGGTTGTCAAAGCTGACATAAATTGGCTTTATGACTTCTACAGCCATAATAGGACAAACTTTACATTTTCCAGATGCAGTTTCCCAACTCTGCATCAGCCTTTATACAATTATAGGTACAAGAATGAGTGATGAATTTTTCTTAGCCAAGGCATGGGTCCCATTTCGTATTAGAACACTTGTATAATGTTAAGCAGTGATATATTTTCACATAATGAGCACACCCGGATTCATATGCACTTTCTTCAATATCTATCTGTCAGTGTGATGGTACTCCTAAGAAAATTGCATTGTAGTTATTAATGACTAAGTAAGTATCGATCAATTAATTGATTAAGTCAAGCTTTCGTCTCCTCAACATTCCTTGGACATATGTTTACCAAAGCTGTGTAATGTAAACTGAACTGAAAATAACTCTATTTTGCATGTGTTTTTATTTTATTTTCTATTGAGAAAAAAAGGGTTAAGTATGAGTCTCCATGAGTACAGAATGAAAAACAATCCAATATTAGGGTCGATCTGGGTCATTTTACACAAAACGACCATATTGTTTTGTTTGTTCTGAACAAAATGCTCTAGACTGGTCAGTATAAAATAAACCAATTTTAGGGAGCGTTTTCTACAGAAATAATCTTTTTACAGATTGATCTTGTTCAAAATAATGAAAACATTACCCATTTTTTCTGTGTGTTATCTATGCATAACAACACAGGACGTTGGGTCTAACAAACCATAATATTTGGTTGGTTCACTTTTTACCAAACAGTTTTTAGAGTGCAGGATTTTAATGGTTATCAGTTGGGGAAAAACCTTATCAGGGTTCCTACAGCTGAAGCAAGTTAAATTCAAGACTTTTTAAGACTTTTATAATGCCTTTTGAAATCAAATTTAAGACTAAGTCGACAAAACAATACATTTAAAACAAACAAAACACCACATGATTTAGAGGAAATGTTAAACAAATGTTTATTTTATTTTTTAAATCACATTTTGGTCCAGTTGAAAACTTCCTATCTGAAAGACATAACACTCTCCAAGGTTTTAGACATGGACAACAATAGATAAAAGTGTCGTACAGTACATCATGGATCTTTAGTCAAAACTGGCAGATGAGTACTTTTGCGCGACATTCATGAAGCATTTTACTCATGATGCATGAAAAATAACTAATTTTTTTCATTTCAATAAAATATAATACTCATTAATGGTTCATATTTTTAAGACTTTACAAAATAGGATTCAACACATTTGAATGCCAATTAAGACCTTATTTTTAGAATGTGAATCAAGGAAGCAAAGTTTTGGGTGCTCTGAGGCGAGTGATGAGCAACAAGAGTATGAGTATGGATGTTAAGAGGGGACTGTATCAGAGTGTGATTGTGCCAACTGTGTTGTATGATGCAGAAACTTGGAGCCTGAACACAGATTTGAGAAGGAGATTAAATGTTTTTGAGATGAAGTGTTCGAGGAGTATGTTAGGAGTGACAAGATTGGATAGATTGAGAAATGAAATTGGGAGAGACAGAACTGGAGTAGTAGTGGAACTGAGCAAGCATGTGGATAAGAGAGTACTTGGTTGGTTTGGACACATGGAGAGAATGGATGGGAGCGAATGTTGAAGAGGATCTACAGAGCAGAAGTAAATGGAAGGAGAGCAAGAGGAAGACCGCGATTGACGTGGATGGATGGTGTTACAAGTACACTGCAGGAAAGAGGTCTAAATATAGTGGAAGTTAGAGCTCTTGTTGGTGATAGGAATGAGTGGAGAGGTGTTGTGAAAGGATGGTGGGATGTTTAGATATGTTCTATGGGATGGGCCAGGGCACCTGTATGATGTGGTAGGGGTAAACCAGTGAAAGCTGTCGGGCCCTGCTGTTGAACAGAAGAGGGTGTTGTGTCACCCTGACCCGGGTGACATGGCCGCTTTCTTGTGTCCCGTTTCATCTGGAGGGACGAAAGCATGACCAACTTGGGTGCCGAGGTGCTTAACTTGTTTGGGTGTTTGGGCAATTGGGTTGGCCATGGTCAAAAACATTTTTGTGTGTGTGTTTTTTGCTACTTTTTCCCCTTTTTTAATTTTCTTTGTTTTTGTGTATGTTTGTCTTGCTGTCAGTAACCCCCCTTCGAGGGATATGACCAAGGTAGATAGATAGATTTTTAGAATAATAATTTCGATGGCTTTTAAGACATTCCAAGTATCCGCGGGAACCCTGGTTATGCTTCATCCATAATTATAAAGAGCTTTTATTCAATAATCAAAACAGACAAGTAAAAAAGCTTACTTTTCTGTACAATGGTGTGCATACTCACCGCTTGAACAGAGTTGCAGTCACGCCTTGTCTCTAGGTATCGTAGTGCACGTTTCTCCTCTTCCCTCAACTTGGAATCAGCCTAATCGAGCAAACCCCCACATTAGAATGTATTCAGATACTTTAATCAAATCACGGTTCAAACTTACATATTTCATGTAGTTCTGGACGCCGTTTTGTTGGAGATAGGCGTGTGCTTGCGTTCTGTAGAAGCGCTCTGTGGAATCCATATAGGCTTTTTCAAAGTTGTCCCTGTAGATCTGCAGCTTGTCGTCAGGGTTTGAGCATAAATTTACTGTGAGAACAAAGAGAACATCATATTCAATGTTCTGTCAAGTGGGAAGAAACATCTGTGCAAGCAGAGAAAGGAACCTCTGTCGGGATTAAATGAGGTTAAAATGTTTATCTGCTAGGAGAGTCACACTGTACCTCAATCGATCACTGAGCAGATAATATAACTGACCCAGATACAGTACTTTTTCTCCGGCGATGGAACAATAGTGTATTCTATGAGTAAATTTGTAACAATATACTATAAGTGTGCTGCAAAATCTGTCAAATGTACATTTGAATAAATGCACACCATAACCCAAATGTTTCTTTTTAAGTCTCGGGGGGGAAAACTAGCCAATAAGTTTGGAACTTGCATGTTAAGACTTCTAATTCCTTGCCGAGTCATCTACCTTAAAACTTAGATGCCACACTCTAGATAAATAGTTTCTTACCACTCAGGAAATAAAAGGGTGGTACTGATCTTACATATATTAAATAAAATGTCCCCTACTGCATTACATAGAAAAAAACAAAGCACAAGTCCAGAATAAAGTGCGTAATTTGGCTGTAAAAATAAAGACCGTGGCACGAATTAGGACAACTCCTCTACCCTACAAAAAAGAAAACAATTTTGTACAGTTGTTGAGACACATCTTATTTATCTGTAACACTGTTTTTTAAATATTTTATATAGTTATCATATATTTACTCATTTAGTGCTTTAATATTTACTGTTTAGCCAAGGTTCCATTCTTTTTGGCTTCCTCATGGTGTCACAATTCGTGCAGGGAGTGTTCCGTCTATAGTTATCATATGCAGGGTGTTCCAAAACTTTTGGGGACATTTGAAGTCCTCACATATCCTTAACGACGAATGGTAGTAAGAAAAAAGTCCAGCCATTTTTAAATCAAAACTTTTTTGTAAGGCTAATAATTGTTTTATTTATTTTCAGATCAATTCTTTCAACCAGAAAAGGCGTTTTGAGTGCTTAAAATTGCAAAAACTGAATGTTGTTCAACGTGTTTTACGCAGAAAATTCGGAAAGGAGCCACCAGAGAGGAAGTCCATAGTGAGATGGCATGGTTAATTCATAAAGGATGGGTGCTTATGCCCCGCTAAAAGAAGGGGACACTCCTCAAATCCAGATGATGTGATTGAACGAGTTTGCACTGCTGTCCAGCAGAACCCCATAAATCAATCAGAAGAGCCAGTAGGGAACTTCAGTGTCCTTAAAAAAACTGTTTGCGAGGATTCGTCAATGTGCTCCCTATTTCAAGAGAGGTGGATGAGCTGAAGGCACGAATAACAAGCTGTAGCAACCATTGACAATGCAATGCTGGGACGCGTGCTTGTGTAACGAGCAAATTGTTCCAATACGAAATAATTAGAAGATATTTTGTTCGCTCCTGTCCTTCAAAAAACATCCAAGAGAAACCTAAATCGCTAAGAGAATACAGTATTAAGATAAATAAGTTATTAATAAAATAAAACACGTTTATTATGAGCACTTACAATAGAGGGAGTCATCGTAACGAAAGTGTGCACGCGGTGTGGAGGTAAAGCTGTTTGGGGCGGTTATAACAAGGAGTCATGAAGATTGCTTACATATTTTCTTCATATTTAATATGTTTTGGGATCATTTCAAATTGTGTATGGAGTATAACAATTTTTATTAAGGTAAACTGTTTTTTTTTTAATTTTTAAAAGATGGATCTTGTATTGCCCATTTCGGCTCTAATCAGGATCTTCTCGGTCACTCATAGTAGACAACGTCATCGTAGATTGCTAATATTGTTGCAGTATTCTACATTCTGTAATTCTGTGAGTGAATAGGTGCTGCATTGTGTTTGTAAGGTTTATTATCGCTTAATAGGAATGATTTGCTATCATTAATAAGGGGAGCAATTGGTGAAGGTTGATGGGTATGAGATCAAGAGAATGTTTATACAAAAGCACTTACTGTACACTTAAAATTAAAGTCAACGTAGCTTTAAATGAATGTAAACACAAAAACATTTTACAGGACATTTATTCTTTTGCCTGAAGTAGTTTGCATGTGCAAACTGGACAAACTGATCCTGGCAAGGAGCGGTTTCTAGTGGTAGTCTCTGGGACTGCTCGTGAACTGGATTTTCCTTCGTATAGCGAGCAAGATTTTGTTGCAAATAAAACTTGTATACTGAAATTCTGGTGTTTAAAGGTGCTCATATCTAGAAGTACCACTGTATCACTAACAGGATAACCAAAAGTAGATCGCTGCTCACCGTAAGACTCCCGCACTCCGATGACCAACTGTGAGTCGAATGCTTCCCCCAGCCGCTCGTCGTGGACCAGCTTCATCGCGCTGTCTTGTAACCTGTTCTTGATGTTGGAGAAAATAGACTCGTTCCACGTGTCCAGCATCAACTGCGCCAAAAAATAAATGGTCATTACCGCACATTTGTGCCAATTGTTTGATCGCCGGCCAGCCGCTCACCTTTCTGACGATACTGTCCTCCACGTTGGACTTTTTGGTGCTGCCCTGCTTTCCCATCAATGTGATTTCTAACTGGCAGAACGGCTTGGGCAAAATGTCACACTGAGTGAAGAACTTTCGCCACTCCACAATGTAAGCCTTCAGCAGCGCAGTGTCATCCTGGTGACTGAGCACCCGCTTTGAGACAAAAGCGGAAAACGTGGGATTCATTTTTACTGGAAACAGTTGACATCGCTCTTTTACAGCAATTGAGAAATCATTAGGGTTGTTGCAGGACGTTTATACAGTTTCGTAATAGGATGATGGATGAATTAATGAAACATGCACTCTAATCAATGGAGCTCTACCACATTAGGGAATAGAAATTTATCGTCTAATAAATGTGTACAGTAATCCCTTGTTTTTCACGTGGGTTGCGTCCCAAATATGAAAGTCAAAACCCCCGAAGTAGAAACCTTTATTTATACATTTATTTATTAAATACTCTAATATTTATTGAAAACAAAGAACAGACTCAATTATTTGTTTACCAAACAAAAGTACTGTTCTTCATAAACTTTTCGTTTTTTTGCAAATACCTTCTGCACTGTCAAATAGTAATTTTAAAAATAATCTTTTTCCGAGAGCCATGTTTTTACTTCACATGCGTCGCCATTCAGTGGACATGATGGAAAACTGCATTTACATCCCTTTACAGCAGGGGTCGGCCACCCAATTGTTGAAAGAGTCATATTGGGCCAAACTCCCATACTGTGTCTATCTTCATTGGAAACCGTTAAAATGTGTTGTTTGTGTTCCTACAAAAGTCAGATATTTTTCCATTATCCAACATTTTTTAATAAAGCGCCAAGGAGTCACTAGGGAGCACCAAAGAGCCGCATGCAGCTCTAGAGCAAGTTAAGTGGGTCGAGAAGTCCAGCTTTGTTTTGGCCCCGTCTTTTGTAAGGTTTTTAGAGAAACTTGAAATTGAAAAAAATGTGTGCATACATAAATTGGGTTCCTCGAGTTGTTTTACGTTGGTATGCAACTCACAGGGAAACAGAGGCAGAAAAAGGGTTGGGCGACTGTCTAGCCAATCAGAGTGCAGAACACAATGCACGATGGAAATATGCAAAGTAGCGAACCACGATAAGTAATCAGTGATACATCAAAGGGTTACTGTAATTTTCATAATTCATAACAACTAAATATTGCTCATCGGGATAAAACAAAACATTATATCAATAATCAATTAATCTGTCGATCAAATTTTTGATTACGGTAATAAATTCATGAAGTAACCTAAAAATATTTTGTTTCAATCCAAGTTTTATCAAACAGAAAACCAATTAAATGAAGCAGTATACAATCAAGATAGTTCATTTACTGATTTGAACCTCTATTCAAAAGTTTAATAAAAACATCTTATTGTGAGAAATACATTATTTCAGTACAAAATGTTTACCCTGAATATAACACTAAGATAATTAATCAGTCAGCCATGAGAGAAAATAAAAGTTAGCAATTTAAATTTTGAGAAGGTGACATTCTGAGGATTTAGAGAATTTCTCGTTCAAAAGGTATCCAAACCATTTACCAATTTTAAAAACATTTTCTTATTAAAATCGTGATCCTTTAGTTTGTGAGTTTTTGCACCTCTTGTATCAGCACCAGAATCCTATCTATTGTGGAATCTGTAAATACAGTGTTTATTTTATAGGTCACCTCACTGTTGTATAAATAATTAAATAACATGAATAAATGAATACAATCTGGACACACTCTGCCACTCAATTTTACCGCTTGTGCTTGTTTGATGAAGTCTAAGATGTCCTCTTTAAGGGCCTGGTGGATCTTGGCGGGACCTTTGTCATCCCACAGGCAGACGGCGTGGACGTCTCTAAAGGAAGGAAAGACGTCATAAAATCAAACTTGACTTAAGGGTTTTCAATTTAACAAGCTTAACTCACGAGAAAAGGTCAAACCACTGCTGTTTCGTGACTGACTCTTGCCGTAACAGCTTTAGTACAATGGGACGCATCAGGTCCCATTTATCCTCAAATTGAAGGGAGCCTTTATTCTAGAAAGGGGGGGGCAAGGGACAATAATACAATTTTTATTTGTGGTAATATTATGAATAAACAGGACATACAAGGCCAAAGATGCAGACAACATAGGTAAAATAATGCATTGATATAGACTATGCTGTCCCAGTCCGATGCAGAGATTATACAGTAATTCATGCATTTGTTACCTCCAGTCTCGATTACTGTAATATACTACTCTCCGGTCTCCCGAAGTCCGAAATCAAGAGCCTCCAGCTGGCACAAAATGCTGCAGTGAGGCTTTTAACTAAGACGAGAAAGTTTGATCACATTACCCTGATTTTAGCTAACCTGCATTGGCTCCCTGTTAGCTTAAGATGTGATTTTAAGGTTCTGATGGTAATATACAAAATCATGCATGGACTTGCTCCCTCATGTCTTTTAGATTGAATTTGTCCCTGTGTTCCGGTCCGGAGCCTTCGCTCTGAAAATGCTGGTCTACTAGTGATCCCAAGAGCCAAGAAGAGAACCGCAGGTTCGCAAGCGTTCTCCATTCGAGCCCCAGTGCTGTGGAATTCTCTGTCCTCTAAGATTCGATCTGCAACCTCAGTGGAACTGTTTAAATTTCGGCTTTAAACACACTTCTATTCTATAGCTTAAGAAAAACCTATATTTCGTGTTGACATTATCTGTGTATTATTTGTTATTGCAACATCCATTGCAGCCTGGTCATCCTAGAAAGGGGAAGACCTAATGTGCAGTCCCTTCTCAAGGTTTCTTCATTTTCCTTATGTTGAGGTTTGTGAGTTTTTCCTTGCCCTCATGTAAGTTTTAGATAGGGGAAT
The DNA here is from genome assembly GCF_059441175.1 of Urocampus carinirostris. NCBI lineage: Eukaryota > Metazoa > Chordata > Actinopteri > Syngnathiformes > Syngnathidae > Urocampus > Urocampus carinirostris. The sequence continues at coordinate 10,653,001 of NC_142365.1, forward strand.
GGTGTAATGGTGTGTGTAGTTTCCAATAATCTGGTCTGTACATCTCTTTGAGACTGGTGATTAAGGGCTATACAAATAAACATGACTTGACTTGTTATTACAGCAAGGGGGAAAAAGAATCTTCAACTTTCATTTTTCTGGAATGTAGGAGGAAGCTGCAAGACCTCGGGGCAAAAAAAAATAAACACTGACTAGAAGTAAATGTTATTCTTGGGAATTCCACTCCTAATTATGTATACCTGATTGTCACTTAACAGACAGAATACTGTTATTTTAAGCATTGACATTATTATTGTCATTTTCCAATATAAATTGTCATATTTAGGGAAATCTTTTCTCTTTGCAAATGGAACCACACATGTTCATAGAATGTGTGCGAACATAACACATCATAATTCAAATCTTTATGAGGTTTCTAAAGCGCTTGCTGGTGATCTTATCCTTTGAGTCACGTGTGTTGGAGGAGGCAAACTTGAGAGACACAACTGGGTCCCTTATTTTTCTCTTTGAAGTATTTAATACGCGTTTACCCCAGAGTGTCATGCCTAATATTTTTGCTTGCAATGTTTCAATTGTTGTCAATTTCAATAGAGACAATTCAATTCAAATGAGAAGCTCACTTGAGGACCAATTATAAACACTACGTTTTAATACTTTTAATAAGCATTTAGCTAACATTGTAGTTGACATGTTTTAGTTAAGCTACTACAAATCTGTTAAGAGAGCTACATTTTTGTTACTGATTAGCACAAAGATATACCAGTGTGATATGCATTTCTAAAATAATTTAACATGTCAATTTAAGTCAGATTTATTTATATAGTTTCAAAGGGCAGAACAAACATTTTGGTAGTGACAACATCCCCTGATCTCAAACTTACACAAAAGCTAGAAAAAACTAAGATAATAATAACAAATAAAAAAACAGCATGAGGGAAAAATACAACTTTGAGAAAGGACCACCCTTTACGGCATCCCTCTTATAGGTTAACCAGGCTGCAATGGATGCTGAGTCGACACCAATCGACAAAACACGCTCGACAATAAACATAAAAAATAAGTGAAATTGGGACAAAGTACACTACAGGAGTGGAATAGCTTCCCATCTCAACCAGCCGGACGGTGCAGAAGGCTCCAGGTGATGGTATCCCTTTTGCAGATGCTGGTCTGCAAACTCAGAATGCATGCAATGTGCAGGATCTGTTGTGCTTATAACTATACTATTGATATGTTATTACCAGGTAGTAATTATTATAAGTGGGGTAAAATGAGTCCAGTCAACCAATAAACCGTTCACTTTGACAGGGGCACTGATTTTAGGCTATTTCTTAAAAAGAATATGGGAATAATTAATCACATATTTGAAAAGAATGATCATGTCAATGATTTCACCTGATTTACTTATATAAATATTAAGCTAATTTGAAAAAAATGAGAATTTTCACGTATTTAAAGAGACTGATAATGGCAATGATTTCGCATGCCAGTTAGAAAATCGAATTTCCTCGAAAATAGAAATGACTCATTAGCTCACCAGTGAGCTATTTTCAGAATCAGTTCGAAGGCTTCTTGGCTGTTCTTAGGGGGCTACTTTGTGGCCGCAGTTACCAAGTCTGTGTTTTAGTTGAATGAGGGGTGAATTCTTTCTCAGTTTTTGTTCAAGAAACAAAGTTGTGGAAATTCTAAATAATTGTAAACACATACAAGCACAAACACACACACATTATTGTTAAGGGGATGTAAAAAAGTAGAACGGTGGGGACAACAGCCTGCCTGAAGAAGTACATTTTCGTCACACGCCACTGCTCGTGCTGGCTGAGGTCTAGCTCAAAGAGCGGGAAGACGCTTAATACAGAATACAACAGTAACCTGCAGGACAAAGACTAGGAACCTTCCCGTGGTGTCCTGCGAAGGGCTCTCTCCCGGGGGAGCCTTACGAATCCAACTCAATCCACTCAGACTCGCTCTCTCTTTCTTTCTTGGTCCTCTCTCCTTCTTTGTCGCTCCTTTTCTCTCTCCCCCTTTACACTCTTGTCTCTCATTTTCTCTGTCCCTCTCTTTCCTGCTCTCTCCCCACCTCTCTCACTCTCTTTTCCCCCTTTTTGCGTTTTGCTCTGTCTGTGTTTCTTTCTGTCTGTCACTCTCTTTCTCTCTCTTCTACTCTCCTCTCTCTGTTTTCTTAGGGCGGGCGACTTCGAGAGCAACCCTGGCCCCCAGTCCAAGATGCCAGTGGTGCTTTCGAACCATTCGCTGCGACCACACCCCAATCTCCTGTACTACCTGCCCACGAGGCTTCCATAAATCGTGCACCGGCCTGTCCGAACGTACTAAGGACTTCAGAGGCTTGGTTTGCTTGGGTCAAACCCCGTCAGGCCTGGCAGCACAGGACAGTTGCAGCCCCCTCTCCTTCGGAGAACTACGGAGCCTCCCACGAGCGAGTCTAGCGCTACTAAGGATTACCTTAGGCGCCTTGAGTGACTCGACAACAACAACAACAGTAATCAGATGATGAAGGCACTGTATCTTTATCCGAGTCAGATCAGAAGGCTTCTCCTACTACTGGTAACCATGGAAACCCGTACTGTTTCTTGTGGGGCAGCAAACCCCTAACCAAAAAACATTCTGGAGAGGGATGAGCGCTACCAGGCTGTACCTACTTAAATCACAACTTAGAAGTGGTATGTCAACGACCCTGCGGTTAAGGGATCCGCGATTTAAATTTATTGTTCTTTGAGATTATAATTGCACATGCTTTGATCATTAAAGGTCCCTTTCCAACATGTAAAAATGCTTTGCAAGCCCTCGATACGACTGATTATTAATCAAAACCAGCAAAGACTGTCAGGCGGAGTTTAAAACCAGTTATGGGGTTTAGTGGCAGCTCAACGAGCAGAACCCCCCCCATCACCAGTCAGATCCCTTTTGGCAGCCTTTAACGTGGGTTTAAAGGGGGAGGCAGCCAGTCAGCTGCAGATTCTTGAGTGTGCATGACTGACTGACTTGACAGATGATATCGCATTTTCTTTTGATGCAGATCAAACTTAGAACGCGTCCTGACAGGGAGACGTACAGCCCTCCCAGCCGGAGTATGAAAGCCCCCATCCCATTCCCCTCATTTAAGAAGCTAATGAGGTAGCTTTGCCATTCAGCTAATCTCTGGCAGGGAGCTAATGCTAGCCGAGTTAAATTGCTCCCCCGCGCCGGCGTCATAGCAGATAAAGCCAGCGGCGCTCCACGGGGTAGGGTCTTTCAGAAGCCGGAGACTCTCGTGGAGAAGCGACAGCTCGTTTGTGACACGTCCTCGAGGGTACGATATTCGGGAATAAATGAAATTGAAGTGGCTCCTACCTTTAGTAAATTAGACGTCGCCATGTTCCCTTAACTTATAGTCTCGCTGAGTCTCGCGAGAGCTTTGCTGTCAGTCGTCATGCCATATAATGAAAAGAATATGCATAACTACTGTATATGGAACGATCGGGGTATTTTATTTAAACATTAATCGATTTTTATTCAACTTTGGTTCGACAAAAATGTTATAATGGTTTTTTAATAGGTCATCTTTACTTCTGTAAAAAAATATCATTAAAATAAACCCATTTTCTGTTTTACCTGGTGACTATAGAAATGACTTGGAAGACACTTCTCCTTTGACAACAATATTATAATGGTTTTAAAAAATTGTAATAGATCATCTTTACTCCCGTAAAAAAAATCCTTAATATATACACATTTTCTGTTTTACATGGTGACTATAAAAATCTCTTACCTCTCCTGGTATCTGCATGTCATTTAAATATCCGAATGGTAAAGGATCCCAACAAATTGGTATACCAGTTGTGGATACTACTACGATTGGGAAAATTGGCTTAACCAACAAATCGTTATCAAAGCGTAAAAAAGAAAATGTGTCTGTTTCAGATGTGATGTCTTTCTTGAAGAAATATGTTCAATTGATTGACTGGAAAACGGTCTAGTTGTTATCTTACTGTTATTTTTTAAGTGGGGTGTGGAGTTTGAGGTTTCCTTAAAATGTTTGAAATTCAATATTTTCTCCATGTGTTAACAATACATAACTGAGTTCAGAGAGACTTTATATAATTTTTTTCACCGCGCCTATCTGTGTTCCGGCCACGGAGCACTTTAGGAAAGTATGTGGGGGGAAGGTTAGAGGGGGTGGTGAGTAATTTCAAACGCGTGCTCACAGGTTTATTTTCTCCTAAGATGAAAATTGTCTAAGAATTGTTAAATTGGGTTGTCACTATCGCATGTGTTTTCCAGCTATATTAGTTTTATCAATTAATCATAACATTGTTACTTTGATAATTACATTATTGAATCAGTTGTTATAAATGCACATCATGTTTACCCACATATTTTAATGAAGTAATTACTTGCTGAATGTATTCTTTCATATCAGTGTACTTTCCACTAATGCTCTTATCATACAACCTTGAGGATTTAGTTCTGTGCAGTCCTAATCTGTTGTGCATGGAGTCCTTGTCCTTCAATATTAACCAGAGCGACTCATTAAAAAATCTAGGTGTCACATTTGACCCTAATCCGTCTTTCCAAACATACGTTAGGAATATCACTAGAACAGTTGTTTTCCATCTTTGCAACGTTGCTAAAATTCGCCCTATGCTGTCCCAGTCTGATGCGTCAATCTGTACGGAAGCGGACAGAAAGAGACTGCAAAGGGTGACCAACACAGCAGAGAGGATCATCGGCCGCCCCCTACCTCTCCTGTCCACCACCTATAACCCCCGGTGCCTGGGAAGGGCAAAAAACATCATCTGAGTTTACACACATCCTGGCTTCCATTTGTTCAACCTGCTGCCCTCTGGTAGGCGCTTCAGGGCCCATCCATCCATCCATTATCGTAACCGCTTATCCTCAGTAGGGTCGCGGGGTGCTGGAGCCCATCCCAGCTATCTTCGGGCAGTGGGCATGGGACATCCTGAACTGGTTGCCATCCAGTCGCAGGGCACACAGAGACAGACAACTCACTTGCTCATTCACACCTAGGCACAATTTGGACCGGCCATTTCACCTAACATGCATGTCTTTGGAATGTGGGAGGAAACCGGAGTGCCCGGAGGAAACCCACTCAGGCACGGGGAGAACATGCAAACTCCACACAGGAGGTTCGATCTCACGACCGCAGAACTGTGGCGCACACACGCTAACCACTGCCCCACCGTGCTGCCCCGGTTACAGGGCCATATCAGCCAAAACAAAAAGACTCAGAGACAGCTTCTTTTAAAGAGCTGTCACCATTCTCCACTCCAGTTTGCACTAAAAAACTGAGCCGGAATTAATCATCATTTTGCACTGCCACATAACAGCAAATTTGCACTTCTTCAGACAATTAATATATAGCCGACAGTTTCTCAATACTGGTTTTATTGCACAAATTATCTTTCCTTATTTTTTTTTTTATTGCACATATTTTCTTATTCCTATTCATGCGTGCACTTATGGTGGAGCTCAAATTTTGTTATACAGTATTTGTATAATGACAATATAGGCTTTCAATTCAATTAAATAATTCATGCGTTTGTTACCTGCCATCTTGATTACTGTAATGCCCTACTCTCCGGTCTCCCAAAGTCCAAAATTAAGAGCCTGCAGCTGGTACAAAATGCTGCAACGAGGCTTTTAACTATGACAAGAAAGATCGATCACATGACCCTGATTTTAGCTAACCATTGGCTCCCTGTTAGCTTAAGATGTGATTGTGATGGTCCTGGGAGTCCTTCCCTGATCAGTTGGTCTTGAGTGCATTCTGTACTTTGTAATAAATATCCTTAACTGAACTGCTTCTCTCCAGCTCTATTTAAAAGGAACACGCAGCGAGTCACGGATTGTCTCCATCAACGCTAAGAAAAGGACTGTTTCGAATACATTCCAAATGTCAACCCAAATTCCAAAAAAGATGGAAAAAGAAGAGGTTATTTAAGCTCATCTAAGAGAGTCGCGTACTTGAACATACAGAGGCTTAAAGGAACAGTGTGTATTATTTTACCACCAGATGTCGCTGTATTTTGTAGTGCAACTGAAGCAAGTGCTAAAAAGCACAAGGAAGTATACAAACTACGGAGACTCAAAGTGACCAAAATGGACCATTCTACCTTTATTCCCAGCCTATTAGCAGTCCTCCTCTCTCTCTCTCTCTCTCTCTCTCTCTCTCTCTCTCTCTCTCTCTCTCTCTCTCTCTCTCTCTCTCTCTCTCTCTCTCTCTCTCTTCCTCTCTCTCTCTTTCTCTCTCTTGTTCTCTCTGTCTCTTTCCTTTCTTTCTTTCTCCTTCTTCCTCTCTCGTACCCTTTCTCCTTTTCCTCTCCTTTGATCTTTCTTTTTCCCTATATGTCTCTCTCTCCCTCGCCCCCTGTCTTTCTTTCTCTTTCTGTCCCTTTCTCTTTTTCCTCTCATTTTATCGCTCTTTTCCCTCTCTGACCCCCCCCCCCCTCTCTCTATGTCTTACACACTCACACACACATCCTCTCTCACTTCCTTTCTTTCTCTTTAATCTACCATAGTCCCGCCACTGTGAAGGTGTGTTTTCTACCATTTGGCCCCCGAGCTAAAATTGATTTGATATTGGTTTGATACCCCTGGAATAAACTTATAAATAGTGCAGAACAATTGTTTCCCACCATCATAAAAAAGGCCATGGAATGAGGACTATTGCATTCAGATTGCTTAAAAGGTTTGAGTGTTATCTTATCACACAAACATTTTGTCCCAGCCTTGAAAGTGATTTGTTCAAACAGTGCTAATCGGTTGATCATGTCAACTCTTTCCTAAAGAGAATCTAAACATTTCTATAGTTGGGTAAAAGGTCCTTTCAGTCCTAACAATGAATCACAATCAAGTCAAGTCACATTCATTTGTATAGCCCTTAATCACAAAAAGTCTCAAAAGGACTGCACTGGTTACAATGGTAAATGGTCTGGATTTATATCGCACTTATCAAGTCACTGAAGACCTCCCAAAGAGCTTTACAATGTGCTTCACACCTACCCATCTTGAGAATAAGCCAATCAATGTAAAATAATTTACTCATTAATGTATGGTACATTTGATTGATTAGAATACCCCTGCATAATATTGGGGATAAATAAACTTATTGTTGCCAGAGTAATTCTAAAACCCCATGACAGCACGGGGATACGCAACCCTGTTTAAAGACATTTTCACTTTATGGTGTGGAATGTTTTTTGACCTCTTTTTACAGCATTTTGCTCTCTATCCCACATCAAGAATCAATTATTTCACAAGCTAAAAAAAGTTACGCTTTGTTTCATTCGACAAAGTGCCTATAAGTCTATAATATGCTTATTGGTCGACGTCATATAAAATGCTATTGATTTGCCTCATGGTATTATGCGAATGCTTGTATGCTAGTGGTTGAACTACCTCCCACAATGCCTTCCTCCCCATTCAGTTCAGAATCTTGTCTGCCTTGCAATGACACCACCCCCTGATCTTCAACCAACATGCGGGCAAGGAAAAACTCAAAACCACTTTCTTTGATTTGAATTTTTCTTTCTTTGATTCTTTGTTGGTTGTTTGGTTGGTTTCTTTCTTTCTTTTTCTTTCTTTTTTTTCTTTCTTTCTCCCCCTCTCTATTTCTTGATCTCTCTCTCCCTCCTCCCCAAGCCCCATCCATCTCACTTTCTTTATTTTCCTCCAACCAAAACATAAACTGTTATTTTTACCAATTTTCTACTTATTTTGCAAGAATTTAAATGTTATGTTTTGAAATCCACGCGGATATGCGACACAAGCAACCTAACTGGTCTGATTGGTTTAAATGGCAATGACGTCATTAGTACGCGCCAAGTGTTTGGAAACGGCACAAGCAAGAAAAAGGTTGCTCCAATAAACTATTGTGTACGCCAAATTACACCGATGAAACCGAGATAAAATAACATGGTCAATTGGCAAAAAAATTCTTAGTGTTTTGTTGGGATTGCCGGTTTTTTTAACCGAGTAGGAGGAGAAAAAGAAGGGAAAGTAGCTACTTCCGGTGCGGCAGCGTGAAGCAAATGAATAAGTCAGAAATGTGGACGGGCTGCTTCCAACATCGCCGCACTGAATTCCACCGCGTGCGAATCGGCTAAGGTGGAAATTTGGTATTTTATACTCTAAAGTTGAAGAAAAGACAGCTGAATAGCTCAAGGTATGGATTGTCTCCCGTCCAATTGTCTAATGAATTAATTTCTACTTGTCAACGATTTATACATTGCAACCATAGATTAATGGCGGAAATCCAGGTGAGGTCAAAACTGAAGCTATGTGGAAAAACTATTAAATACTGGGTTACACGTTTAAAATTACTTTCATGCGTAAATGTTTAATGTTTTGGCTATCAAGATATTTTTTTTTTAGTTCCCATGAAAACACTGAGTACATGGTAACTGGTCTGCATTTATATAGCGCTTTTCTAGTAAATGACCTCCCAAAGCGCTTTACAATGTGCTTCACACTTACTCATTCACACACACACTCACACACCAATAGGTAGTCAACCATGCAAGGCGCCTATCTGTTTATTGGGGGCATTAGGGATTCAGTGTCTTGCCCAAGGACACTTCGACATATAACACGGAGGAGCCGGGAATCGAACATGCGACTTCTCGATCCCAAGACGAGCGCTCTTGGTAGCGTTCTACCTCCTGAGCTAATGCCGCCCTATGAGTAAGAAAGCAGACTCAAAATATTTCCTATTATTTACAGCAGGGTCTCTTACTCTTTTGTTGTTGTTCACCACCAGTGAAATATTTATTTTTGGATTTTGCACAAAATATTTTGGGTGAGGAAACAATGTTAAAATTGAACCCAACTTGGGACGGAAATCGATCAATTTGATTTATTCTTCTGGGTAGTTTTATAAAAATTATAACAGATATGTTGAGGTTATTTCAAAGAAAATACTGATATTTTGAGGTTCTCATACACAAACTATACACTATACACACAAACTTTGGAGGGCTTGCTATAAAAAATACTTCTGTGATTGTTTTAGACAAAAATAAGTAATTTTTAGTACAGAGCTAACAATTGTTTTGGAGTGTGTGTTCCAATAATAGGTTTTAAACAAGAGAATTGCACTTGTTATCTCAAAATAAATATAGAGATTTTTTTTTAATAAATGGCCCGTTTTTGTTTGTCTTCCTTAACTAATTATATTTTCTAATAATCTGCTTTTTATTAATTGTAACATCGACGTTTCATTTTAAACTAGGACAAAAAACATGAGACAAACTACCTCACGGCAAAGCAATCTTTGACAGTATTAGAAGCATGAGACTTTCTCATGTGATTTGTGCCATTTCCTCTCTAATTAGACAGGACCCTAACACACACCCCTCCCCTTTTTTAATTTTTTGAATCCTATAGTTTTCGGGAAGAGATGGATGACCAAGCTAACGAGGGGATTTGTGGTAAATTAAAGAGGATCTTCACAAGGTGAGTGCTTGGAATGTTTATCAGTCCACATATGGGGCCAGATACAGTATTTCTGTTCTCAGGCGGACAAGATCAGTAAAAGGATGTCAATTTGTATTTTTTTAGCTTATGGTAGTTTTTCAGTATTTTGCTGTGTCATTCATTTTTAGTTGCCTACCCTACATATTATAATGATGAATGATAAGGGATATTTTCTAAGTATAACACGTTTATTTACATACAAGCAGTGTCTGAAATAACGTCACCCGGGTGGCCGACAACTTTCTCAAGGAAATAAAAAAAATCTTTGGTTTTTTTTTTCTTCATTTTTTTCAAATAAAACGTTTGCTTTACTCAGATTTCGAAATTTTCGTTCGGTTTGGAAATTTCGGAATTTCGGTTTGTTAGGCAATTTGCATACTCAGCAGCCAATCAGAAGCCTGCATCGAATAACTTCGTGCTTCCGGACTCTCCCGAGCGTTATAAGGTCGTGCATTTGCATATCATTTTCCAAAATAGATGCACAGAGAACACAAGAAAAATAGAGAAGTGGTTAGGAATCAAGCCAAAACCTCAGCCCAAGAAGAAAGATTCAAAAGTAGCTAACAAAAGTTATGACGCTACAAAATGTAAACGTACATTAAAAGCATCGTGGAACGAGGAGTTCACGTGGCTTGTAGCAGACGACGCAACGCAAACATTGCATGAATGAAGATGAGTAAATACAGCTACATACTGATGGCAGATGGAAAACAGCGATGTCATATACATGCAATGAATGTTATAAGTAGATTTATAATAAACTTAAATTTAAAGTGTTGTTCTGTTATATATTCTGATTATCAATCCTTAATACTTTGCAACAAGGTTTTTTTTTTTTTTGTTTGTTTTTTTGCGATTAGTCGTCTTATTGCATTTCAAGTTATGAAAAATGGGGCAGGGAACTTTTCAGAGTTGTCTGCCCTGGTGTCCGGTAACTTTTTGTCAGGAGTTTTAGACACTGATACAAGACAAAAAAGGATTTTCATGTTTGGCATGTTTTTATTTTCAAACAATTGATTGAATGCAGTTTTACACGTGAACCAACTCACCGCGCTATACAAACTCAAGTAAGAGCTACTATTAGACTATAATGGTTACCTTAATTGTCATAATAGTTTGAAATGAATAAAATAAAAACACAAAATATAAGATTAGACTACACTAGATCAGACTTCACGGCTGGGCCAACTCAAACTGAGAGTATATCTTTTACTGCCCTCCAGCGGCCAGAAGGAGCAACTGGTTTAAATTTATTTTAAAAAGTATAATTTTAGATTGATATTACCTGGAGACTCGCTTCTTTTTTTTACATACAGTAATCCCTCGGGGGACTAGAATCCCCTTCCCGAAAAGTGAAAATCAGCGATGTACTGTCACATCTACATAAAAGCCACCAAGGGGCTAACTTACCTTAAGTTGACGTCCTTATCGACTGAGAGTATACGACTGTAACAAAATAACTATAAAATAGCTATAAATCTACAAATTAAAACACAGAATTGCAGTTCAATTAATTGTCTTTATTGTACAATGAAAATAGTACACTCTCATTTCAGTGTAAGAAAGTGATGTCGAGAGCGGCATCGGGGCAGATGCAGGCTAGCATCGGGGATTGCCGTTTGAGCCAGGGCTTCGCGATGATTAAATGCAAACATCCAGAACTTGACTGTTTCCCACTAGTTGCAACCCCAGGTCATCTGTTTCATGGGTAAAGGATCTGGCATTAGTGATATACAGGCTCGGAATGGGTGGCTTAAGAGACTTGATAGCCTAGCCATATCAGTGGGATGGACATGCAGCCTCGATATTGCCTTTTCTCCTGACCCTTAACAATCCACAGAGCACCTACTGATGATCACCGTTTCTTTGTGCTCTTCTGACCTTTTTCAGAGTCTGATTTAATTGATGAATTTCTTTCCAATATAACGAGCTGTCAAAATACTAGCTCAGCTGTAGCACGTCAGGCACGTGTGTCGTATATTTGTCATGCCTGAGTTACAGCGTCATCTTGGAAACAGGAGCTCATCTTTGCATGCCTTACTCTCTAGGGATCTACTGATCACCCTGGTCATGGGCCAAATCTTGTCCTTGATGCTCTGCGGCACAGCAGTGAGTTGCCAGTACCTGGCTGACAGTGGCATCGAGACACCCATGTTGCAGAGCTTCCTCAACTACACACTGCTGCTGCTCGGCTACACCACCATCCTCTGCACCTACAAAGGTAAACACAGTTTACATTCATACCATCCTGATCTTCTCCCATCGACACTTGGTAAGGTTAAAAACAAAAACTCCTAGTGCTATCATGAGTTACAATCTTAAGCCCGAGCCTAAGCCCAACCTGAATTTCAGCACGACTCGGGCCCAAAATGTCAATTATTACATTCAGGTCCGGCCAGGTTTCTCTCGCGCGGACTTTTTAAAAATAAATGTATGATTTATAAAAAATTATAATAAAACAATGTGTGGATACGAAACTAAAAAGTGACAAAAGTCCTCTTGTCACAACATGTACTGTACTATAAACTCTTGGATTGTCAATTCAAAGAACTTCATCCTGTCTCTGTCGATTATCCACCTGTCATTGTTCTTTTTTTCCCTCTGCCTTTCTCTCTCTCTTAAAGTGCCACACTAGATTATTAAGGAAAAATGCTAATCAAGTTAATTGGTCACGCTCTCGCTGGGTCGGCTTTAATACCTGCAGGCATGCGTAAGGTCAGACTGGATTTTTTTGAGGAATAATCTTACTTTTGGCTAACATCCAAATTTTCCGTCTCTCTACAGGGGAGCAGAACTTCCTGAAGGTGCTGAAGGCCAATTGGTGGAAGTACCTGCTTATGGGTGTGGCTGACGTGGAGGCCAACTACACGGTGGTCAAGGCCTACAGCTACACCACCCTGACCAGCATCCAGGTGAAACAAAGAGTTTAGTGGCAGGGTCCAGAGTCAGAGTTAGAAGTATCCACACAAACATTCGCTGTGTCAGTTCTCAAGATCATGTTAGTGGACGCAGGGTCTCCAGCAGATGTGGTTTCCATGTCTGATACTACTTCAGAGGTCAGCGTTTAGTTCTGATTTACATCTCTTTTATTGCATCTAGCAGGCCTCCTAAGAACACCTGAGTAACCAGAAGAATGGTTTTAAAAATGGCTCACAAGTGATTAGTAATTGCCATATTTTAGAAAATTAGATTTCTAACAGGCATGAGAAAATATTGACAGGATCAATGTCTTAATATATAAATGATCAATGGTCCAGATTCTTTTTTTTTGAAACTTTCGTGTTATTTATATATGTAAAACACTCTTATACAAGGCCAATGGGCCAATTTTAACCTTATTGTGATAATTGCAACCTGGTAATAACATACCTACATAGTAATAACATAAGTTGCTATTTTAGAAATGTATATGCATGCCGCTAATTTTATCTTACATTATAAACACTGCAGCTTTAAAGACGGTGCAGATTTTTATTTTTTTTTATGAAAAAATAAATCACCTGTGATATCTTTCTGTGTAAATACATAAGAAATACGCATTCAAAACACCTCAGTGACGACTGAGGACATTTCTTTGAGAGAATTTAGTCCCATGTTTTTGCCAACATTGTTCATATATATAATGCATAACAGGAGTAAAACGGGAGGTTTGCAAGTAAGTACTTTATTTAAAATTTACAACTTACTCGCAAGATTTCAACTTTTGCAACCACAAGTCCTCAATTTATACATTCAAATTGAACACCAGAGTAGGTTAATCTATCAAAAACGCTACACTTTTCTCGGTGCTAAACTTCTCTCTGCCCTAAACTATTCTCTCTGTATCATCTGCGTCAAAGTGAAGTCGCTGGAGTGTCCTTTAATCCATACGGAACAATGACAAGCAAATGCAGTTTGGTCCATTACCCCGAAAACCACCAATGACAACATCAGACATGTCTGTGTGACACTAGCCTTTGTAATCGCCATCTTGAATGGGGCTGACAATGTAACTCCACATTGCCATCCCCCCCATTCCTCCTCCCTAATGAGTTTGACCCAAACAGCTCACCAAAAGGTAAAATAAAATCATACAGGCACCATGGAAAAAGCAATGGGACTCTTTGAACGCAGTTGGGCATTTTTGATGAATACTTAATGGAGAAAATATTTAACTTCCAGAGGCTTAAAATCCATCAAGGCTTGTACAAAGACAAAATTGAGTTTTGTTCCTAAATTGGGGCGGCAGTAGCTCAGGAGGTAGCGCTCGTCTTGGGATCAAGGGATCCCAGTTCGAATCCCGGCTTGTCCGTGTTACATGTCGAAGTGTCCTTGGGTAAGACACTGAACCCCTAATACCCCCAATATGCAGGTTAGCGTCTTACATGGCTGCAATACAAGGCCGCTATTGGGAAATGTGAAGCACACTGTAAAGCGCTTTGGGAAGTCATTGACTTGAAAAGCGCTATATAAATGCATTTCATTTCATAAATTTGCGAATGAGGCTTTCAATCAGGTGTGTTCTGTAGTCTAGAATTCACGGTGTAATTTTATTTTGGCTAGGCAAGATAGTTTATTTAGAGGAGTCCTTCATAAAGTTGTCGGCTATGCAGCAGTAGTGCAAGCTGGTAATGTTCTTCAGACTGGACAGGGATCAGAATATGAATTTTTAGGCTCTCTTGGTAACTTTCTGGAATATTCTCCTGTCTAGCACACGGTGATGCCTTATGCTCTCTACTGTGACTCTGTAGAAGGACACCAGCAGCTTCTGTTCCAGAGCGCTGTGATAACCATATTTCTTTGTCTTGTTTTTTTTTTTTTTTTTTTTTTTGCAGCTGCTTGACTGTTTCGTAATCCCGGTTCTGATGCTCATGTCCTGGTTCCTCCTGAAGACCCGCTACAGGCCCCAACACTACATCGCCGTGACGGTTTGCCTGCTCGGCGTGGGCGCCATGGTGGGCGCCGACATTCTGGCCGAGAGGGACCCAAAATCCAGTGAGAAGGCCTCGTTTCCCTCCCCATTATTCTACACCGAATCTTAAAACGAACAAATTGCCTTTCCACAGCCAGCAATGCGATTTTGGGCGACAGCTTGGTGCTGATCAGCGCCGTGCTTTACGCCGTGTCCAACATGTGCCAGGAGTTCACCGTAAAGAACAAGACCCGAGTGGAGTTCTTGGGAATGATGGGATTCTTTGGGACGATCGTCAGTGGGATTCATCTGTAAGTGGAATAAAAAAAGTCAAGGGATTATAGAGTTGCGTAATATTTAAAATTGAAGTGCATCGCTTGGGTTGTCCTTAAAAAGTTGAAAGTAGAATATTTTCTCTATTATTTATGTTTTAATAAGGCCCAACTGAGTTCAAAGAACCAATATACAGGGTGGCCACAAAGTCACGCACCAATGTTAATTAAAGAAGTTATAGTAGTAACATTTTGTGTATATATATATATATATATATATATATATATATATATACTCTACCACACCTATCTGCTTTTATCTTACTTCTACACATTAGTAGGCAGGAATGGGAAAGGGGGGATTTTGAGAGATTTCATGCTCGCCCCTGTGGGTTTTTTTTGTTAGTGTAGCATGAAAATGGTAAAAGTAAGAAAAAGCCTGTTTCAAGTACAGTTCAAACACCAAACCAAACCTCCAAGAAGATGAAAAGGGAATAATGTACTTAAACGTGTCTAAAAAAAAATGCAGGTACTTGCACGGGCCACAAAAGGAGCCTGATATAGGCTGCAATGATGCAGTAGACCATTTCCGAATTCCAGACAGCACCTTAGAGGTACTAATCTGGTGCTACTTCAGTTAGTCATATTGATATAAATTTAGCTTAATTGTATTTAGAGGCTTTAGATTCACAAATATGGCAAAAGGATTTTTGGAATACAATAGACCCCCGCCTTACGATATTTCACTCTACAGTGTGGAACAAGATGGGGTTTATTTTTCGGTATTTTCCCAACTCTACAAAAATAAAGTGTTTTTCATTCCCTGAAACGTATGAAATTCAAACTTTGTAGTTATGCTAAAGTGAGAAGTGATAACCATGGAAACAAAGATGGCAATTATCAAGAAATACAAAGAGGGCACACAAATCTCTGTTCTCGCTCAATTGCATGGCTTTGACCAAGTGAAAATCGGGACTGTTTTTAATAAGAAGGACACAATTCAAGCAAGAAAATCTCAGGGCATGGCAAACCTCGCAAGTGGAAATTTTAAAATCAGTTTCATTTTTATCCGCAGTCTAAACATTCACCCGCCCTACCCACCGCATCCATCCGTTACTCTACTTAGCCAGCTCAAATCACATCTCAATTATAGGAAAAGTTTAATTATTCCCTTATATGTACAAATATTTATAACATAATTTAATCCTATACAGGAATAATCCACATAAGTAGTATCATTTATCAATCACTATAGGTGTCTATCCCCTGCCATACAGTTATTTCCCTTTGCGTTTCCTACCTAGAAATGGGTTCATGTTTTATCCCAGGTGTCTACTGTAATTGAATGAATTAACAATGTGTAATAGTTAATTCCCTGTTCTATTTTGCAGAGTCGCGACGGAAATTAGCGCAATCAAGCAAATCAAGTGGGACATTCACATTGGTGAGTCAAAGTTTTTGCATTTATCAAAAGATACATTTTAAAGGTGTTTCTTTGTGTGAAAATTAAATGGTGTGTGGTGCAGCTTCCACTTTGGTCCTGTATGTGCTGTGCATGTTCACACTGTACAGCGTGATGCCGATTTTGGTAAGGAGGACAAGCGCAACCGCTGTGAACCTGTCTATGCTCACAGCAGACCTCCTGAGCCTTTTTTGTGGCCTCTTCCTCTTCCACTACAAGGTAGGGGGAAATGTTTGCTCCACAGTCTTTTTATTTAAAGCTTGTTGACAACACAATGAGGAAATTAATCAAATACATTTTTCGTTTCCAAAATTGACTATTAGAATATTACCCCAATCGAAGCCGGGAATTTTTATTTTACATTTTGAGCACTCAAACCCGTTGTTGATGATCAAATAATACTCCATAACTTGTTCATTGGGACATTTAAGGAAATGAGTCACTAGTGTTATTAGGTTTGTTTTTGCAGTAGCTATTACCCGATTGTCGTTAATCCAAACTTGATTAGAAAAAAAAATAAATCCGAAAAAGGGGGAAAAATTAATGTGACACTGTGTTAAACCTGACCACTAGAGGTCACTCTGGCTTAGAGGGTTTGTGTGGGTGTTTGAAATCCTTGAAAATGCTTGAATTTTAACGTTGCGTTTTCAAGGATTGGAAATTGCTTTAATTTCGGGTAAAATGCCTGTAAATGCTTGAAATTGTTGCCAAGTTTCTCACCAAGTATGCTTAAAAACAATGCCAACACTGCTTTCTGGTGGCTGTGCTTTGCATTACTTGTTCCCTTGTTATTAACTGCAGCTGGCATTAGTTTGTACGCCATCATGCTATAAAGTGTCATCACCGCCTATGAGTAGTGCCCATGAAGGACAGGTATATGCTACACCTAAACAGGACATTATGAAATGTATATTATTGCAAAGATTACAAATAAATTGGGGACCTTTATTACGGACCATGCGAAGAATCAAGGTATTGTTTCCCAGTGGTAAATTGTAATGGAAAGAACTTCCTGCAATTGAAAACATTTACCCCAACTCCTATTTGGGGAGGGATCTGTCTCCAAAGGATTAACACAAGTATTGTTTAAAACCACAAACATTTGTGATTTACTCAAGATCTAAAAATCACATGTTGAAAAATTGGCTTTAAAAGTCCTTAAAAAGTGCTCAAATTTGACCATGAAAAAAAAAGGTGTACAAAGTCAAGTCATGTTTCTTTGTGACAAGGAGTCTCAAAGGGCTGCACAGAGCAAAAGTATTGCAAACCACAGACTATTACCCCTGATCTCAAACCTACACGAGGGCAAGGAAAAACTCAAAAACCCTGAATTTTGAACTAGCTCAACATTGCTAGCCTCTGACAAAAATAAATTGGAATGCCTTGAAAACAGATCAGTTTCGCATGCCACAGAGATCTTTGTGGTGGATTAAGAATGTATTATAATAAGTAAAGGTGCACAAATCGTGAGCTATTGCTAAAAATGGCTAACTTCAAAGAAGAAGAACAGCGGCCACTAAGTCTATTTAAAAGGGTAATTGTCGAGGTCACAGTGTGTAATAATAATTTACCACTAGCTGCCTTGTAACCTAGAATAGGAGATAAAATCGGACCTAAAAAAAATCCAGTCCGACCTGGGCCTGCAGGTATACAAGCCTAAACCAGCTCAAGCAATCAACTTGATTTGAGGACCCAGCCAGAGTCGAACCCAAATTTTCACATTTATTTGTGAGGACCCGGGAGGAGGAGGGGTGCTTTTGGCCAACTAATATATCTTGCAGTCACGTGTTTAAAATAAGTGGCTTAAAAGGAAACATTGGGGGGGAGGCACGTGCCAGAATCATGATACTTGGAGACCATCACACTTAGGGCTCAGCTGTGTGCCGTTGCAGCCCCTCGGCTGTTTAGCAGAGGAAAGAAAAGCTACTGGACTAGTTTTTGTTTAGTGAGTCGTAAAATAATAGAGAAAACACCAGAGTCAAAATTAATATGAACAAAAGTCTGCAATTTAATGAACAAGACAATAGATGACATTTAATATACATAACAGTAAAATAACACTCAGATTTGGTGTAAAGTGTTAGATGAGAAATCCTAAATTTGGTTAATATTGGTTTACCAACCCTATTTTATTTCTGTTCTAGTTTAACCACCGGTTATCTTCTCTAATTTTAGTTAATAAAACTTTTATGGAGTCGCAAATTTTACCTGAATCTGTTGAGTCAAAATTTAAAGTCACGCAGTTATACACTTCCAATTTTATTGACAATGCTGAATAATGACAAGAATGTTTATCAAATAAGCAAAGAAAACACAATTCCAATGTTTTCCAATTTTGGTCATCACAATCCATCTGTATCGCGGGTTTCTCAAAGTTCAGCAGTCCAAACTAGAATAATCCAATTTATACAGCAACATTGATGTGAAGCCTCATGATAAATCAGATGTTTATAGGATTCCTGGTCTGGGGTAGCTCGTCAAGAGTCAGAGATTTCCAATTGTCCAAGGAATCGAGAAATTTTCCCAGGAGGAAAAAAAAACCTGGCCAAAACTTGCCGAGTTGTTTTTTTTTGTCATTGCAACTCACACCATTACCGGATTGAGTCAAGACGAAGAAAAGGAGAGATCTGGTTTTCCAAGTCATGTCTTGCTAAGAATGGCAATTTATAATCACAGGTCCTGTCCGTCGGCTGTACTATTGCTTCTTGCTATGATGTCTCATTTTTTAAATATTTTTTTACAAAACGTTAAAACACCACCAGGACAAGCTCCATTTGCAAAATGACCATTTGGGCAATCTTAGTGGTCGTAAGGTGGCGTAGTAGTAGTAAGATGCCGGCCGAACATGTTATCTTCTTCAAAAAGCACATCAAGTTATGTCATATAATTACATATATCTAAAGTTTCTAAAAAAATCATGTTTGTAAATGGTATGCATTGATATAGCGCTTTTCAAGTCAATGAAGACCTCCCAAAGTGCTTTACAATGTGCTTCACACTTACCCATCCACACACACACTCACACACCAATAGGTGCAAGGCGCCTACCTACTTATTGGGGGCATTAGGGATTCAGTATCTTGCCCAAGGACACTTCGACATACAACACGGAGGAGCCAGGAATCGACCCTGCGACCGCTAGATTCCGAGAGGAGCCCTCATAGTGCATGTCTTTTTGCCTATTATTTGAATCAATAGTGTTTTGTTTAAACAAATCAAATATGTTTACACCACTAGAAGTCTCAATGTAACACACATCAAGATTTTAGATAAATATGTATCCCAGAAGGTTTCCACACCTGTACTTGACCCCACGTCTTTCCTTTCCAGTTCTCAGCACTGTACATCGTCTCCTTTATCCTCATCATCGTGGGCTTCGTCACTTTCAACGCCGTGCCCACGTACTCTCCTCAGCCCCAACCCGACCCCATTATCCCGTCTTCCGACCAGGAAGCGTGCAACGACTCCCACAGCCTTCTTCTGCCACCTGATCGAGCAGCGCAAACGAACCTGACATTGGTGATTGCGTCATGACCGCAGAAGAAGAAGATCTTTCCGTTTTAAGAAAGGGTTATCGGGTGTTAGAAGAAGAAAAAACTGCTGTTTACGTTCTTTTAGGAAAGGCTGCTGATTATTTGTTAGAATGTTACTGCAAGAAAAGCTGTCTGGTACCTATTTGTCATGTGCACCTCCAAAACAATTAATGTGCAATTCATGTATTTCCTAGTTCTGCATTTTGTTTTCTTCTTCCCATGAACATGTCAGATTTGTGTTGACAATCACAAAAATATGATGCGGTAAGCCAGGGTATTTATCCATCGCATTCTTTGTTTTGTTTTTTAATCGTCTACCTTATTTCAAAGGTAACATTTAGCCATAGTTGCTTATAAATATTTTATTAACAAATGCTGCCTTTGTTTACCTAAAAACAATTATTGGTTTATTATTGCTACACCCCCAAGAATGTCCTCTGTTCATCCAAAGTGCATTATTTTTTATTGGGAAACATTTTATACTATTGTGTCATGTTTATATTTACGTTCATGATATGATTGTCATTTGCATTTTATTTTTTTCTTCACATTTTCATGTGACTTATTTTGGACTATTTTGTTAGCATCAAAAGCAGAGACATTGTTAAATACATAGTGTCTCTAAACTTAATGTTTTTTTCTGTAGTGTAATTTTTAGAGGAATGACATACGTTCTGAATTTGTTACAAATTTACTGAAATATTGCAAGTATTGTTTAGTATTTCCCATTATGGGAAAAATATCCCAGCTCAGAAAATGACAATAACATGAAGTTTACTAGGTGGTTTTAAGCCATAATCAGCTATATCAAAGTCATATATCTACTTCTGTTGATTTCACGAATCCAGATTGACTTTTCTTTTACAATAAATAGCTATCACAATATTCTAATTTTCTGAGACACTCCTGCATTAAGTGTAGGCGATTGAAAGTAAATGTCATTTGTTTGGCTTCTAAATTATGTTTAAGAAACAGTATATTCGGTTGAGTCATTTAAATGACATGCACTTTTTTATGCCCAAATGTTTGTGATTTTACTTTAATAGATCTTTTTAAATTTCAGATCTGGCCTTGAGAGACACTCCTTTTCCAAATAATTGTTATTTGTTGTTTACAGAAAGTTGAATAAAAATGTATTTTTTCAGAAGTTGGATTAATTTCATAAGGCACCACAAGCTAGCGCGGTAATAGAATGTTAGGACTCGAAAGCCTTGGTTAACCAGGTTTAAAAGAAGGTGTAACATAAATAACAAACCAGAAGAAATGGGAGCATGAGTGGACTGGAGAAAGAATAATTGCCAGGCTGTACTTGCCCAAGACACACCACAAGAAGTGGTGCCCCGACGACTCTGATATTTAAGGGAACCCTGAATGTGTGTATATACAACGTTTTTATCCTTTTGCACATGTTAACTTTTTTAGTTTGTTTTACTTGCACTTAATGGAGAAGCCCCCCAATTTCGTTATTCATGTGAAATGACATTCATTTATTCATTCATTCACAGGGTTGGGTAGGGTCACTTTAACTTGATTACTTTCAATTACTTTTGGATTACTCCAATACCAAATATGCTAATAAAAGACAAAAGAAACTAAATATGAATAAAATTACTAAATTTTGTGCAGGCTTGGGGAGTAACGGAATACATGGAACGGCAAAAATGATGTTGGCAAGCTGTTTGGATTTATTTTCATTTTGTTTCTGTCGCATTATATGTTAGTTTTGCCGGATATCAAAGAGATCAAAGCCAGGAGAGAAAGCTATTACCACGTGTTGTGAGTCATCATTTTATTCATATTTAGTTTCTTTTGTCTTTTATTAGCATATTTGGTATTGGAGTAATCCAAAAGTAATGGAAAGTAATCAAGTTAAAGTAACCCTACCCAACCCTGTTCATTCATTCATTCATCATTGGGGGGGGGGGGATTTTTTAAGGCTTATTGTTCTTCTTTATTCATCATTGGGATCTTCATTTATTTCTGTATCCATATTGGCGTTCTCGCTGGATCGGTCCGCAGGACAGAGTTCCGCCCCTCCACAAAAAGTGACGTCACCGCTCTTTGGCGCCCCCTTTCGGCTACGTCCTTACACAACGGCGTCATCATGGAGGAGAAGCGGACGTCTGGAGCTGAGTGACGGGGGCGAAACACGAAGCTGCACGTCGTCCGCTTTCACTGCTCTTGAAAGGATCTAAAAAAACGGTGAGATCCTCTTTTATAAAACGTATTTTGTGACGTGGCGACCTTGCAAGGCGGAGGGCGCCGCGGTGCATGGTTGCGGATTATGCAAATGTGACGCGTTGCCTTTAATCAGATTATTACAGCAAGAGAGGAATTTCTATCTTTTTTTTCCTGTCGTAAGATTTTAGTGGGTCACGAATTTAAATCGTCGCAAGTGTAGAATACTGTACATCGGGAAGAAACGCAAAAAAAAAAGATGTCTCGCTCGTCAATGGATGCGCACCATGGACAGTTCCTCAGATGTAGGCCTGCAGCCGTTGGGGACAACGTAGGACCCGCGGGCCGGAAGCGAACCACCAGTATGAAGTATTTATCTATCTATCTATCTACCTTGTCATATCCCTCAAGAGGGGTGACCGACAGCAAGAAAAACACATACAATAACAAAGAAAATAAAAGAGAAAAAAAGAAAAAGAAAAAAATACACACAAATTTTTTTGGACCATGGCCAACCCAATTGCCCAAACACCCAAATAAGTTAGGCACCTCGGCACCTAAGTTGGTCATGCTTTCGTCCCTCCAGATGAAACGGGACACCAGAAAGCGGCCATGTCACTCGGGTCAGGGTGACACAACACACTCTTTTGTTCAACAGCGCGGCCCGACAGCTTTCACTGGTTTACCCCTGCTGCATCATACGGGTGCCCAGCCCATCCTTAAGAACGCGTCCACAATCCCACTATCCTTTCACAACACCTCTCCACTCCTTCTTATCACCGACAAATGAAGTATTAGGATACCAAAAAGAAAAAAAATATGCTGTTTTTGTTTTTCATCAATGAGAAATATGTATCCTATGAAATACTTGAGAAATAAAATATGTATTTTCGAGGTAAAGCATTTTTTCATAGGGACATTTTTGTATTTTGAGGAATTAACTTGATGATGAGGTGCCGTGAGTGTTAGTTCTTAAAAAAAGGAAAATAATCGTAATAAAGGAGGTTATTGATGTGATGTCTCCTGTACCTACTTGATGGTCCATGGCTTTGGTCATGATCATCTCCAGAAAGATGTTAAATACAGTTGGAGTGAGAATGCAGCCTTGTCTGTGGTTTGAAACTTGCTCTATAACATTATTGCACTGTGGATATTGGTATGCGGCTGTTCAATGGTCTGAAGTAGTTTCTGGCCCATGTTGTACTTCTTTATGGTGTCCCACAATGCGGCTTTCATGACCACCGTCTTGAAATCCACAGTGTGGCTTTCCATACTTGGTCAAACACCTTCTTGCAATCCACAAACACGTGATAGAGGTTTCTCTAGTGTTGTTGCAACTCCTCACATAGGATATGCTGATTAAAAATCTGTTCTGTGGTGTTCCTTCCCTCCTTGAAACCTGCCTGTTCTTCAGCTAGATTTTTTTACAGCCTGTGGTTTGAGTCTTTTCATTAAAACCTTTCGTATAACTTTACTTGCATGGCTAATGTGACTGATAGTTCTGTAGTTGGAGCATAGTTGAAGGTTTCCTTTCTGTGGTAGCATAATTATGAGTGATGTTGTCCATGCAGATGGCCACTGTCCTGTTTGACGGATCATTTTGCAAATCTTTGCCAAGATGTCTATAGGTATATGTATTAAAACACATTTCCTTCTTAATATTTGTATTTTCTCAAAAATTAATAATCTTGCTAAATGACTCATGCTTGTCCAAGAAAATGAGAAATGTATATCCTATAAAAAAGGGGGTTTCAACAGGGTGCCCCACAGCACCAAGGTGTCCCCTCAGGACAGCTGAGGTGCCCGCAGATGTGTTCTGAAAATAGCTCACAGGTGCTGGGTAATAGTGATTTTTTAGAAAATGATTTTTTTTTTAGTGGTTAACTGAGTCTATTTCACCTTACTTCCAATAATTAAGACAGTAATAATTTAGTACGAACATAAAAATAACATGTTATTAACATGTTATAACATATTTATTTTAAAAAATGCATATCAAATGTGAATTTTTCGCTAATTAATAACAAAAATTGGCTCTCTGCTTGAAAAGGTTGGAGACCCCTACTATAAGAAGTCTAAATACACTTTGGGGGTTTTCAACAAAAAATTGAGGATTTATGTTTCACATAGAATTTCACAATAATTCTTTACATAGTATTCCCTTTCAGGAGGTATTTTACCCTAAAATTGTATTCATTGTATACAAAAATCATGAATAGAGACTGATTACTGTATTCTCCACACAGTTACAATGACTGTGTAGGTAAAGCTTTTTTCCCCTCCTCTCTCATCATTTCATTATGCTGTCTTTGCAGGTCACCCTTTAACACCGCCCCCAGCCACAGCAACAAAAACACCCAGCATCATGAAGCACTTTCTGAGGTAAGTCGAGACTCCCCTCCCTCCATTTTGTCCATCGATGGAATTCAATTATGATGCTCTTCGGAAATGAATCCCTGTGTTCTCCTAATAGAAAGCTTTATTGATTTTACGCTGTAACAAAACAACGCTGTCTATTCTATTCTTAGCACTATTATTGATTCCACGAAGGTGTTGGGCAATCTCTGCTAAAGACGTCTGTCAGTTTCTATTTTTCGCTAAGAATGAATAGAAAATCTTTATCCTCTGCTCTGATTGCTCTAATTTATGTATATTCCTACCTAACTACCTCCCACCCTATGTACCTTCTTACCTACCTACCAACCTCCCTATGTACCTTCTTACCTACCTACCTACCTAACTACCAACATCCCTATGTACCTTCTTACCTACCCAACTACCTACCTACCTACCAACCTCCCTATGTACCTACCTACCTACCAACCTCCCTATGTACCTACCTACCTACCAACCTCTCTATGTACCTTCTTACCTACCTACCAACCTCTCTATGTACCTTCTTACCTACCTACCAACCGCCCTATGTACCTACCCACCTAACTACCTACCTACCAACCTCCCTATGTACCTTCTTACCTAGCTACCTACCTACCAACCTCCCCATGTACCTTCTTACCTACCTACCTACCAACCTCCCTATGTACCTTCTTACCTACCTACCTACCAACTTGGCTATGTACCTTCTTACCTATGTACCTTCTTACCTACCTAACTACCTACTTACCTACCTACCTATCCACCTACCTCCCTATGTCACAAGCCAGAAACGGAGACAGGACCGATAGCGTTCGTTTTAGATAGATAGATAGATAGATAGATAGATAGATAGATAGATACTTTATTCATCCCGGGAGGGAAATTCACATTTCCAGCACCATCCCTGAGCTGAGACAATACAATAATAAAGCAAAAAGAATACAATATACAAATACCCAATGTGACGTGCAAATGCCCACTGTAGCGTGTTGTATACAATATATGAATAGTGCTACACAGAATACATATTGCAATAAAATGCGGGAATATGCAATGTAGGGGGTGTGGTTTAATGTGGGCTTTTACTCTGCCGGGTAGAGTTAAAGAGCCTCATGGCATGAGGAAGAAAAAATCTCTTCAGTCTGTCCGTAGTACAAGACAGTGACAGCAGTCTGTCGCTGAAACTGCTCTTCTGTCTGGAGATAATGCTGTGTAGTGGATGCGATGGATTGTCCATGATTGACCGCAGCTTTTCCAGTGCCCGTCTCTCAGCTACTGTTGTCAGGCTGTCCAGCTCTGTGCCCACAACAGAGCTCGCTTTCCTCACCAGTTTATTGAGACGAGAGGCATCCTTCTTCTTGACGCTGCCTCCCCAACACGCTGTCGCATAGAAGAGGGCGCTTGCCACAACTGTCTCATAGAATATTTTCAGGAGCTTTTTGCAGATTTTGAAGGAGGCCAGCCTTCTGAGGAAGTAAAGTCGGCTTTGGCCTTTCCTACATAGAGCTTCTGTGTTGGCAGTCCAGTCCAGTTTGTTGTCCAGCTGCACACCCAGGTATTTGTTTACTCAGTTTTTATTGAGGAAAAGAGCAGTGCTTAATTCTACGATCCGATAATCGACGGTCAAGGGTAGCTGAAGGCAGGAACACGGAAGTGGCCCTTCCGTGTCGAGCGAGGGTAGTCGTAGACAGCGAGAAAACAGGTCGATGGCCGGGACAGAGGAGCAATGGCAGTAATGAGTCCGGAAAAGAGGTCGGCAACAGGTATCAGGCAGGAAACATCGCAAAACAGGTCGACGGCCGAGACGGGGGAGCAAAGCAGAAACGGTTCCAGAAACCGGTCGGCAACAGGTATCAGGCAGGAAAAAACAGGGCAGGACAGAGCTTGCCTAGCTGAGAGCATAGGTTTGCAGACGGTCTGACAGCTTCCTCTTGGAAGACTGGGGTTTAAAAAGAGTCAGAGAGCCAATAAACGACCAGGGCGGTCAGCTCCAACAGGGCAGTCGCAGGTGCCCCGAACCAGCAATCATGACAACCTACCTACCTACCTGTCTACCTACCTACCTACCTACCTACCTACCTACCTACCTACCTACCTACCTACCTACCTACCTACCTACCTACCTACCTACCTACCTACCTATCAACCTCCCTATGTACCTTCTTACCTACCTACCTACCTACAACCCTACATACTTACCGACTGAAGAGGGAAGGACTTTTCCTTCCTACGAGTGTTATTTTACATCTGATTGTGAGACAGGTAAAAAAAGCGCTGGAGCAGAAAAAGCAGTTTCTTTAAAGTTTTATTATTACAGAATATTCCGAGCACAAAATGGACGGTGGCTTGTAGGATTCACGAGTGTGCAGTTAAAAATGGTTGACAATTACTTTTATACAGGTAGGTCATTCAATTACTGTTTGTGTAGGTAAACCAAAACCTAAAAATAGACAGGTAATGGGAAAAACGGTTCTCTTGCTTGACCAAGAAGCGACCTAAAACATCAGTTAGTTGATCAGAGTATAAATTGAAGTGCCCTGGAGATTATTGATCAGGTTTGAATAACGACTAATTTCCAAACTGTTACCCAAAAGTTTCCCTAAAGCAAGCTTAAGTTAGTGGTTGTCTCTCCCTCTTTATTTTGTTTTGACATGTGGATATCTTCCTCGCCATCCCTCAACTGTATTGTTTAGTCCCAAGTGTTGTGTTCTATTCAATTTTCTTCTGTAGATTTGAGTTAAAAAAATTCCCATGAATATTTGAAACAGAAACTTGCCATGTAAGAAAAAACACGATTAAATTGAGAATGTAGCCCCACTTTAGATTGTGAGATTGACATTGAAGGGTTTCAGCCATTTTTTCCGATAAAAATAGCTAAAAACTGCTGTGGCGCCCTAATAGGCGAGACGAACGCAAGTTTGCCTCATCAATTTGTCAAACTATTTTTGATTAAAATGATTTAATGACCTACAAACGCTACAGCATTGACACATTTCAACATTGGTGGGTCGTCAGGGCCTTCAAGGCCTTCTCTGTTTGCCTAAAGATATATGAATCATGTGTATATTTTGTCAATGAATATTTATTAATAATTCCAAATTGTCTGTCAGCATCCTTTCATTGCTTTCTCCCCTGCTTACAGATGTGTGCTTTTATATTTAAGCATTTAACCAATCACAATTCAAACGTTAGTTCTTCTTAGGCTCAGAGATCTACATAGAGGCCTTCACAAAAAATCCTGAAGGCCATGTACCATTTCATCAGAGTTTGAGAAAGCTGTTGGTTTAGCCAATCAGATTTTGTGTTGGCAAAATGAGGGCTTACTGGAAGGCCTTGGGAAATGTCAGCTAGAGGGCGGTAACGCAGTCTAATTCTACTAAATTATAATTGCATTTATTTTTTTCATTGTACTGTGAATTTTTAACTCATTTTTATACTGAGCAAATTTGATATCAAGCAACTCAAACTCTGAAAAACACACAACAAAATGTTATCTAAAATATTGACTTTTCAGTGCAACAACAAATTAACAATGAAATACAATGACAGAGTTTACATTTATTATGTGAACCACGTTATACCCCAAAAACATAAATTAAAATATTCACAGATGTATGAAAAATTGATGAAATACAAAAATGTTTTAATCTTTTTGATACTTAATACATTTAAAGTCAACAACAAAGAATCCATGGGGTAAACAGACATTCCTTAAAATCCGGACTATAGAGCGCACCTGATTATAAGCCGCACCCACCGCTTTTTAAATGATTTGCCACTTTCGTACTTACACAAACCGCACCTCTGAACAAGCCGCATTCGCACGCATTAAAACTTGTGACACAATTACAAGTTTAATCCAGACCAGGCTGCAAGTTCCACAATTAAAACTTTTACAATTGAAACTGGGGGGGGTTTGGGGTTTTTAAGGGTTATTGTTCTATCTTCGTTATTCATTATCCATTTTCCGTTATCGGTCAGTTCATAATACGCTACAAAGCCTAGGAGCCGGGACACTTACTCTCAGCCAAAAGGCTAAGCTAAGGTCCTAGCCCTAAAGCATTGCTGCGATCATTGCGAATGCACCGTGCCCGGAAGTACTGCAATACCGGGCTGGCTAACCACTTCGCCGCCGTGCTGCCTCAGCCGTCACATACAATAATTTTAGAATATCATATTCAGCTAGAATCAAACCCAGATAGCTATCCTAGCCACAAGACAAACTTAGAACCGCAATCGGCATCATGAATGGAAAATGAAACCCGTAATTAACGTGTGATGCAGACTTGTAAAGTCCGGGTCCCGTTGAAAGTAATCCAAGGAAACAAAATGTATATTTCCAAAGTTAAGGGTGGGAAAAATATATATCCACTATTGTCCGCTGCGACAACAGACAGATCTACCGGTAACTCAGCTTTACCCCACTTCCCATCAGCCCGCGTTTGCTCCGCCCCTTCTTTTTGATTCGCTCGTAGAACACATAACAGAATAAATCTCTCAAATAAATACATTACAAAAATATACAGTTGCAAATACATTCTATACATGCTTACACATATTTACGAAGAAAGACGGTACACCGAGAGAGTTTTCAAAGCTTTAATAATAATAATATAACTTTCATCCCAAACCGTGCCTTTGAACGGTACCAACACGCTAGTAGGATCTCGTTGCAATGCATAAAGCGTGCCTGTCAAAAGAAAGCATCCCGTGATTGTGAAATTCATGGTAGATCGTCCTCAAATTCCTCTTCACAATTATCGCCATCAAGAGCGTATTCCTCATTATCGGAACGTACCTTTCCTTTACAGGCAATGTATGCATAAACTTAGAGTTTGCAGTCTTTCTTGGCGCACATATTCTACTGGTCTTAATCTTACCTTTTATACTCCAACGCCGCTGGTGGCCGTTAGAAAAATTCCATAAATTGGCCCCTTCACTGAATAAGCCGCAGGGCTGAACATTTGGGAAAAAAGTAGCGGCTTATAGTCCGGAATTTACGGTAAGTATTGACCAATCACAAGAGAAAACAAGCGTCTCAAAGGAAACCTGCTTTTGATCCGTGGAGAGACGGCTCCTGTCCTTCACTTCCAAGAGCCGAGTCAGAGAGCCGGTTTGTTCACAAATGACACATTCTTAAAGGCCATCATTGAAGACCTAGGTTTGAAATGCGTGGCTGGCCACTGCAGTACAATCTTATCACACTTTTCACAATCCACCTAAGTACACTAAAGAGATCTAACTGTACAAAAACATGAAAGTAAGACAACCTAATGGATTTATTTGTGGTCTGTCTTCTGTCTTTCAGGGTGTTGAGTCAGTTCTTGGTTTTCCTTTACTGCAAATGTTTGTGGCGAGGCCTCAAATTGGTGGCACGCAAGCTTACCGGACGCTGTGAGTTACAACGGATCTGCTACAACAACAAACATGGCGCCCGTAGGACGCTCAAGATTGGTGAGTTTCTGCTCACCTCATGTCGGGACAACAACTAAATTTTATTTCCCAAATCCGAGTACCGTATATTTCAGACTCTTAGGCGCACCTAAAAAACCCAATTTGAAAGTGCGCCTTATAACTCGGTGCGCCTTAGATACCGCCCCAAAAAATAATCGAAATGAATGCAGTATTTATTCGTATGCGTTACTACACAAGGTTTTACGGTATACTACTGGGCCACCTGTGTTTCAAATGACATGTGAAAAGGCATCAGATCCGAATATCAATCTACCAATAGTGGATATATATTTTTCCCACCCTTACCTTTGGAAATATACACTTTTTTCCTTGGATTACTTTCAACGGGACCCGGACTCTGCAGGTCTGCAGCAAACCTTAAGTACCGGTATAATTTTCCGTTCATTTTGCCGGCTGTGAATTTTGGACTGTGTACTTTAATGAAGGACATTCAGTTTCAATCGCGGGACTTAAAGTCGGGTATGGGTTAATTTTGTGTTTGTGTTACATGTTTTGATGTGGGCGCATGCGGCTTATATACAGGTGCGGCTTGTGTAAGTACAAAATCGGTTTTCCTCTTAAAATGGGGTGGGTGCGGCTTATAATCAGGTGCGCTCTGTAGTCCGGAATTTACGGTACTTTTACTCAGATAGTAGATTTCTTATTCACCAATATTTTTCTATTTAATACATGTATATTGAATTTATATTCAGTTACTTGTTTCTAGCAGAAGGTTAGGGTTATTTGTAATCTTCTGCATTGTACATTAATTATAATAGATTTTATATTTGTTTATAGATAATCGTTTTTTTACCATGAATAATATATGTCTTATGAAGTTCCACGAAATAACTTTATCTAGCAGATAGTGTAGCATTCATTTTAGAATCGATAGATAAAATGATGGTAACTTGGATTCAAAAAAAAGAACAAAATCTCATTTTTTAAATAAAAACAGAGGGAGTATCAGAACCGGAACAGGAGGAGGACCCAGATGCGTAACGTCTTCACACAAACTTTATGGGAATGGGGCAGTCATGTGCGTGAACACAAACGGCAGTGATTCGGCGATTGCTGAGTGGAAGAAGTAAGAGAGAGGCGTGGAAAAACAGGAACCCAGAGGCCAACGGGATCAATACCAGATACATTATCAATACCAGATACATTAGCAGATACCGGACAGACGGGGTCAATACCGGACAGGACGTAACAGACAGGAACGATACCAGATGCACGAGCAGATACCGGACTGATGGGATAGATACTGGACAGGATCGGTCCCAGATACTGGAGACTGGAGTCAGATATCAGGGCAGGACGAGACAGACGGGATCGATTCCGGATACTGGAGACTGGCGCAAGATATCGGACAGCATGAGAAAGGCGGAATTGATTCCGGATACCGGAGACTGTAGCAAGATATCAAGCAGGACGAGACAGACGGAATCGATACCAGACACTGGAGACTGGAGTCAGATATCAAACAGGACGAGATAGATGGTATCGATACCCAATACTGGGGACTGGAGTCAGATATCAGACAGGACGAGACAGACGGGATCGATACCAGACACTGGGGACTGGAGTCAGATATCAAACAGGACGAGATAGACGGGACCGATACCAGACAGAGTCAAAACACGCGTCTTGCGGGTGCAGAGGTTCGTTGACGGACTGACAAGGTGTGAGTGAGAGCACTGAGCTGAAATAGGAGGGAAGCAAGTGAGGGCAACGGGCAACCGTGACAGTGAGGGTGATAACATGTTTAAGAAACTAACAAGTGCATTTGAATTTAAAAATGGCTGTTGATCTGAACACAATCTCCAACTTTGTCTCCTGCTTCCCTTGCAGAATCATCTCTGAAGTACTCCAAAAATGAGGTGACTATTGAATCGTATCTCTAAATAACAAACCCTCAATTTTTCAAGTTTTGAATGAAATTTTGAAATTAATTATCTCGGAAGGTTTAAGGATATAAAACACATCTGGTGAATTCAGAAATCTTTTGTCAAGAACCGGAACAGGATCAGGACCCAAATGCGTGACGTTTCTCACACAAGCCTTTTATTTTACGGGAAATGGGGAGTCATGCACGTTGGGCAGCAATGATAGGAAGCCAGAGGCCGACGAGATCTATACCAATTGCCCGACCAGATATCGGACAGATGGGGTCGATACTGGACAGAACAGGACAGACTGGATTGATATCAAAACAGGATATCGAAAATAAACCCGACAAGCTAGACGGGAACAAAACTGTAAACCGATATTAAACAACGGGACAGACAGGATTGATATCAAAACAGGATATCGAAATTAAACAGGACAAACTAAAAGGGGAACAAAACTGGAAAATAATATTAAAAAAGGACAAAATAAACGGGAACAATACCACACAGGAAATACCAACAGTAAAACAGGACCGAGTCAAAAACCCACGTCTTGCGGGGCAGAGGTTCGTTGACGGACTGACAAAGGAAGAGTGAGAGCACTGAGCTTAAACAGACGGAAAGCCAATCTGTCAACGAGCCGCAGCTGGTGCCACACGGGCGGGGCCAATTGGGCGCCATGGCAACCGTGACACCATGTAAAAATTGAGATTACAAGCTTTCTAAATAAACCACATGTGTTTTTATATTTCCGAGATATTCAATGTCAAAATGTGCCTAAGTCTTTCGGAACCTCTTGTACAGTCCCTATCCAGTTCAAAGCATTTTTCTCTGCAGCTGCTGCGATCCGCCCTCAGCGCCCATCCTGACACGGTGGAGAAAAGCATCGAGGACATCATGGCCCTGAAGAAGATCAACCCTGACACCAACCCTCAGTACGACTCCATCGCTCTAGAAAACGGAACCCGGGTCTGATTCGGGATATTCTTTCTTTCTCCAGGTTGGGCATCTCCCTCCAGGCCAGCCTGCTCCAAATTGTCGGCTACAGGAACTTGGTGGCTGAGGTGGAGAAGCTCCGCCGGGAGCCGTATGACTGCGAGAACCAGCAGCACGAGGAGATGTTGATGAAGGTGAGTTTGTTACTTAAAAATATTATAAAGCTGGTGGTGTTAAGAAATAGGGCCTTGCAAAAGTACTGACTCCCTAGACTTTTTTTTTTACATTTTGCCATATTTCAGGCTTCAAATTTATTGAAAACAAAAACAAAAAAATATTTTCTAATAATCTACATTTGAGAAATCTATCTATCTATCTAGAGTTAGGCTCTGACCAACTCCAGCGACCTGCTCTTTTCAGCCGCTTCGGCTGTATATTGCTGGCGTCACTAAAGAAAATCTGGTTCAAATCCAGCTCCAGACTTCCTGTGCGGAGTTTGTATGTTCTCCCCGTGCTTGCGTGGGTTTCCTCCGGGCACTCCGGTTTCCTCCCACATTCCAAAGACATGCATTTCAGGTGAATTGGCCGGTCCAAATTGTCCCTAGGTGTGACTGAGCGAGTGAGTTGTCTGTCCCCGTGTGCCCTGCGATTGGCTGGCAACCAGTTCAGGGTGTCCCCTGCCCACTGCCCGATGATTGCTGGGATGGGCTCCAGCACCCCCGCGACCCTACTGAGGATAAGCGGTGTAGCTAATGAGATGAGATGAGATGAGATGTTCTGGAAGCAGTATCCTTTTGGGCTCCCGTAGTGTGTCTTCTTCCAACGCACAGGCTTCATTTGAAGCTACAACGACCTCTAGTGGCGAATGTTACACACTGTCACTTTATTTCCTTTTTTATCGCAGTTGTGGAAGGAGTTACGTCCGGACACACCCCTCAGCGGACGCATTTCCAAGCAGTGGTGCGAGATCGGATTCCAAGGCAGCGATCCCAAGACGGACTTTCGAGGAATGGGGCTGCTGGGTCTCCACAATTTGCTGTAAGAACGTCTCACACCAGAAACAGAAAATCAATTCTTACCCATTGGTCGATTTTTTGTCAATTTTAGGACATGTTATCTTTTTTTGTTGATGAATTAAGAAAAAAACGATCATTAAAAGGAAGCAAATTAAATTTTGGGATACATCTTCTTTCCACACAACACCAAGAAAACGAGCTTATGCTAAAATGTTAGCAATCTGATTTAGCATTAGCTGCTACAATTTGCTATCTAGGATAACACTTATTTTAAAATATTTATAAGTAATAAAGTAGCTGCGAAATATTTCTTATTCTATGTGTATGATCGCCATTAAAGGCAAAAAACAATCAAGCTTTGGCGCTCTCTAGTGGCTCCCTGGCACTTTTTCAAAAAAGTTTGATAATGGAAAATGATGTGGTTTCTGTTGAACATTACACAAACATTATTAATGTTTTCCAATGACTATAAATGTACAGTAAATATATGCAGTATGTGTTGCCTTCCTTAAAGACTAAGATTTTCATTTGTTGCGGTTCCAATCATATGTTGTTGTTTTTATGGTCTAATATGGCTCTCTTAACAATTTGGGTTGTCGACCCTTTCGCTCTATGATTGGGAATTGCGATCACTATTAGCATGCTAGTAAATTCTATTGAAGTAAAAAACACTTTGGTTCCTTACATGGTTATATTATATCTTAAAAGAAAACAGAGTTCTACAATTCAGGAAGAAATAGCTATTGCCAAAATGGTTAGCAATTGTAATTAGCATTAGCATGCTTTGAAAGACTATTCAGGTAAGATTAATAAACACTGTGGTGCTTTGCATGGTTATTAATCTAAATCTAAATCTGAATCTAAGTCTGTATCTAAATCTAATCTATCAACTCTAAACTACTTTATAAATCCCGATTTGTGTGTGTGTGTGATTGTACGTGACTTATACGCTCCGAAACGGCTAACTCGATTTTCGTGAAAATTTACACAGTTGTACTTTAGGCCACCGCGAGTGTCTTTAGTTAGGTTTCATTCAAGGCACCTCAAATAAATACCAACAAAATTGATAAACATCTGCTTTCGTTTGGTCTGGTTTCATAGGGCCCCTCTGGAGGCAAATTGGTTAACGCAGCTCCCGGCCAATGCTAAGCCATTTGCCTGTATTGTATTAAAAAAACCTTTAGACTTTTCTACTTTGCTCTGACAAACATATAATAAACTCCCTTTGTCTCCCGTTTCCTAATCTAGCTATTCATGTTAGTTACTTAGTTGTGGCCTGTGGCTTGCAGGTAGCCACTGTTAGTCAAGTCAAGTTATGTTTATTTGTGACACCCTCAATCACAGGGAGTCTCAAAGAGCTGCACAGAGCACAGACTATTGCAAACTACAGACTATTATTAAACCATCCCCTGATCTAAAACCTACATCCGGGCAAGGAAAAACTCAAAAAGTTATTTATCAAACAATTATTTATCAAACAAAAGCGAGTACAAAACACAAGACGACTGCACTCCTAGATTACCATGAAAGGAATCCCACGGACAGAAACGTGAGTGCCTTTCTTATTCAGTTACAAGGATTCTGATTGGAGGATAAAATAAATCACGTGCTTGAAGGAGGCATTAAAAGACAAACAATTTATTTGGTTACATGGTGTGATATACATTGCTAGCCACTAGAGGGCACTTTAACTTAACAATAAACACAGAAAGAAGAGAGTACACTCTTCCACTAGGGGGCAAGCTAACATAACAATATACTGGACTGTCTCAGAAAATTAGAATATTGTGATAAAGTTCTTTATTTTCTGTAATGCAATTAAAAAAACAAAAATGTCATACATTCTGGATTCATTACACATCAACTGAACTATTTCAAGTCTTTTATTATTTGAATATTGCTGATTTTGGCTTACAGCTGAAAAAAACTCAAAAATCCTATCTCAAAATATTAGAATATCATGAAAAAGTATACAAGTAGGCTATTCAACCAATCACCTGAATCATCTAATTAACTCGAAACACCTTGCGAGGGTTTCCGGAGCCTTAAAAACACTCAGCTTGGTTCAGTAAACCGAATCACTGCTGATCTGACTGCTGTCCAGAGGACCATCATTGATACCCTCCATCAGGAGGGTAAGACACAAAAAGAAATTTCTCAAAGAGCAGGCTGTTCACAGAGTGCAGTTTCAAAGCATATCCACAAAAAGTCTGATGGAAGGGAAAAATGTGGCCGGAAACGCTGCACAACCAAGAGAGATGACCGCAGCCTTAACAAAATTGTGAAGAAGAGCCGCTTCCAGAATTTGGGGGAGCTTCAAAGACAGTGGGCTGAAGCTGGAGTCCAGGTATCAAAAGCCACAGTTCACAGACGTGTCCGGGAAATGGGCTACAATAGCCGTATTCCCATGGTCAAGCCACTTCTGAACTCAAGACAACGGAAGAAGCGTCTGACTTGGGCTATGGAGAAGAAGCACTGGACAGTTGCAGAGTGGTCCAAAGTCCTCTTTTCAGACGGAAGCAAGTTTTGCATTTCATTTGGAAGTCAAGGCGCCAGAGTCTGGAGAAAGGCTGGAGAAGAGCAAAATCCAAGTTGCTTGAAATCCAGTGTGAAGTTCCCACAGTCAGCAATGGTTTGGGGAGCCGTGTCAGCTGCTGGTGTTGGTCCACTGTGTTTCATCAAGTCCAGAGTAAATGCAACTGTGTACCAAGAGATTTTAGAGCACTACATGCTTCCATCTGCTGAAAAGCTCTATGGAGATGAGTATTTCATTTTCCAGCATGATCTGGCACCTGCCCACAGTGCCAAAACCACCAGTAACTGGTGCACTGACCATGGCATCACTGTCCTTGATTGGCCTGCTAATTCCCCTGACCTGAACCCCATCGAGAATTTGTGGGGTATAGTTAAGAAGAAGATGAAAGACACCAGACCTACAAATGCAAATGAGCTGAAGGCCGCTATCGAAGCATCCTGGGCATCAATAACACCTCAGCAATGCCACAGGCTGATTGCCTCCATGCCACGCCG
Organism: Urocampus carinirostris; assembly: GCF_059441175.1. Classification (NCBI taxonomy): domain Eukaryota; kingdom Metazoa; phylum Chordata; class Actinopteri; order Syngnathiformes; family Syngnathidae; genus Urocampus; species Urocampus carinirostris. The sequence continues at coordinate 10,689,530 of NC_142365.1, forward strand.
GATTGATGCAGTAATCCGTGCAAAAGGATTCCCAACCAAGTACTGAGTGCATCAATGGACATTTTCAAATGTTTTGATTTAGTTTTGCTGTTATTATTATTATTATTTTTTTTTTTACTTGGTCTGAGGAAGTATTCTAATATTTTGAGATAGGATTTTTGAGTTTTTTTCAGCTGTAAGCCAAAATCAGCAATATTCAAATAATAAAAGTCTTGAAATAGTTCAGTTGATGTGTAATGAATCCAGAATGTATGACATTTTTGTTTTTTTAATTGCATTACAGAAAATAAAGAACTTTATCACAATATTCTAATTTTCTGAGACAGTCCAGTACATCGAAGGCCGTATCCTTTATCCCTGATACTAGCGGATCACAGACTTCCTTTGTCTAGCGGTTCCTAGGAGTGAGAAAAGCAAAATGATTTATGTGATAAGCTAGAATAAGGAGTCTTGGACACCACAGTAGTTCATTGTTTGATAAGCACCTGGAAGTTCTTTTTAACGGATAAGCTAGCATAAGGAGTAACCTAGGAACCTGTTAGTGGCCTTTCAAGTTTTAGCATTTAAATGAGGGACACATAGTTGGTGTCTGGGAACTTATTCTTTTGACTTTGAAGGTGAGTACCTCTGAGCACAACTCAAATTTGTAAAACCACACAATTATTGAGTTTACTATAAAAATATAAACATATAAAGATATAAGAGTACAAAAGTAAGAGTCTAGGAGTATATAAAAGTATAAGAGTATAAAAGATATAAGAGTATAAAAGGCAGATTTAGACCATAATTTCCCTTACAGTTAATGTCATTACTCAGGGATAAGTTAACATGCAAATTAGCTGATTTTAGTTGCTCCATCTTAGCTTTTTTGTGACTTTATGATGCGACATCCTTTTAATAGCGAATTATTCCATCAAGTCAACTTATCTGACTTTGTTGACTTTGTTTTTACTCATTTGAATGTGGATCTTCAGGTACTTTGCGGAACATGACAAGGCGACAGCTCTGCAGATGCTCCACGACTCTTTGTTGCCCAAGAACAAGTATGTTACACAAAATTTTCTGTATAATTGTAGTTTTTCTAATAATACTGCTTACTTCACTGCCACCGTCTGGAATCATACACCAGGGGTGGGCAATCTTTTTGAGTCGCAGGCCGCATTGGGTTATAAAATAGGGGCTGAGCTTTCTAGGTGTAGAAGTGGTGCTTGGTGAAGGGGGGAAATATCAATCTCAGTAATAGTATTGATCCGATCCAAGTACTTGCTTTGTACGCTAATATCGCTAATTATATCGATCTGTCCACACTAGAGGTAAGATCTTTGTCCCGGGCCCGAACACGACCTGAACCCGTCTGTCAACAAGTCAGGCTTCTCTCTCAAGCTTTTTTTTTCTTTTGTGGAGGATCTACACAGCATGCCCTTACTTTTACTCAAGTCATTATTAAGATAAAGAAAATGCCCACCGAGCTATCAGTTTAACTCTAAATCACTAACTCCAAATGCATTTTTATCCTCAGGGTTTGGGTAAAAGACGCGCGGTTTCCCCCTTCCACCTCCCTCACGTCAGATGTCATTTCTGCTACTTGTCACTAACTTACAAGCTTTACAAACTTTCTTTCTGCTTTTGGCCAAATCTTTCACTATTAGTTATCGGCAGGATTTGATTTTCTTTTCGGTGTCATTTGGTTCAGTTTGACTTTGTGTTTACTTTGGCGGGAAATTAAAGTTTCAGGTTGATTTTGGGCTCGTTTATCAAATCAAGTTAATCAGTCGGGTTTGGGCGGGTTCGGGTTTTTCTACCCGCGACTCGGGTCGGGTTGTATTATTTAGGCCCGATCTTACCTCTAGTCCACACCAAGCGTGTGGCCTGCGAGTTTTAGTTGGCCCACCCCTGTCCTACACACTCAGTTTCACGACATACAGTTGGAAGCTTTCGACCCGTTCAAGATTGAAAATTCCGTGTCGGTTGGCTTCCGTCCTTCTCCACCCGGGTCGATCACTTCCTCGTCACAGTGTGTTGATTGCATGACTGCTTTGGTTTGCTTTGCCATCAGCATCTGAGTGAGCTTCTTCTGTCTGTTCCGACTCACGCTTCCTCACCTCCGCCTCATTGCCACGCCCGCCTCAGGAGTGTACGAGGGGGCCCCAGGTACTCCATCGTCACTCACCAGCCACCGATTCCACGCCCTTTTTTTACAGAATCCATTGAGCGGCCACTGATTCGAAGCATTCCTCATCATTTTCTATTCTAGATCAGTGGTCGGCAACCACCGGTTCGCGGACGGTACAGGGCCGTACAGACAGAAAAAAAAGCTCCATATTTTTACCTCTTGTTTTAATAACACTGCTACAATTCAGACTGAACTTGAACTTGGGGTTTGAGGTGCTACGTTTAAACTCAATCAGAGTGTTTTGCACGGACTGGCGCAGTTGCAACTGTCACCATGGAAACGAGGATTCCCGACAGTGAAGGATAAATTAAACCAAACGGTTGCGCTAATAGCAAATCAAAGTGGAGTATGGTCAACTGCATCATGCTAGAAAGATTGCAAGCTTGCCGATATGGAAAAGAATTGGAGGTTGGACAGGTCCCTAAGTCAAGAACATGACAGCGGGACCACATAACTCCCAATTTTTTTTGCTGGGGTTGTTCATTTAATGAGTTTTTGTTTATCACTTAGCATGCTTGCGTAAAAAAACCTACGTTTTGCGTAAAAAAAACCACGATGGCTACCAGAATGTGTTGCTATTAGCACATCTGCTTCACAGTTCAGACGTCCCTCAAGGTAATGGATGATCTACCCACTTGGAGGAGGTGGGTACTGCAGGCAGAGGTTCCTCAAAAAGAGGATGGTATTTATTTAAAAAAATCCAGATCAAAGTACAAAACAAACAAGTGGGAACAAAAGCAACTCACAAGAAACTAGAAACAAGATCAAAACCAGACAAAATTCAAAGTACAACAACTGAAACTGGAAATGGAAACTGCAAGGAATAGAGTAACAATGAGACGAACAAACCTGGAGTAGAAGTGAAAACAACACAAAGAGCATGACTTAAAAAGTGGACCGCAATTTTTGTTAGTTTAGCATGAAACTGGTGAAAGTCAGAAAAGGGCTATTTCAAGAGCAGTCCAAAATCATACCCAAACCCCAAAAAAGATGAAAAAAAGAAGAGTTTATTTGAGCGCATCTAAGAAATGCACATACTTGCACGTGCATTATAAGGTGCTTGAAAGAGCCTGCAGTAATGAGCCAGAAGATGCCGTCAGTGACTTAAAAAGTTTCATACTGTACAGCACCTTTAAGAAGTACATTATTTATAAAAAAAAACTTGTGTTTTAATCAATTTTTTGCATGAAATCTGAAATATATATTTTGATATAAAAAAAATTGAAAGTACAGACATACATCTCCAGCTATTTGACTAATGGCTTTAAAAGCAGTACACAGGAACGCTTCAAAAATTAGATTTATTTTTGTGGAAAAGACAAAAAAGAAGAACTTGAAATGACCCGACAAAGTGTGTGTGTGATCATTGCACACACCTCTGCCCAGTTCAAAATACCTGCCGGGGCCCTCTGGTGTTAGGAGGTATGCCAGACCCTGACAGTTCTGGGTTAAATTCCAGCAACCTGCCTCCTTGTGTGGAGTTTGCACGTTTTCCCCGTACCCTCGGGCACACTCCTCTCACATTCCAAAATCATGGTTAAGATGGGCAAGCGGTTCAGAAAACGAATAAGTGTGATTTTGGTGTGATGTTACTGTCAAGGTTAAAAATTTAGATCGTATCAGGATGAAGAAAAGAACACAATAAGAGTAGGAGATTTAGATTTTTGATAGCCCTTCCATCGGTGGTGCGTGCTTCAGGGATAAATCACGCTCCCCCTATGGCGAAAGACTCATTTATTTGGAAAGCACAGGCATAGAACAACAAGTCTGATTGGCTTAAGCGAGGTCACATGAACACAAGAAAATAATCTGATTGGTTTAGACAGAAATCACATGTTTAAATGAAGTAAAAATTGCTGGCCACTAAATGGCGTGTGACCATAATAAATAAGCAGTAAGGAAAGTGAAGCTTTTTAACACAAAAGGTACAATATGTCACTGTAAAAAGAAAGGAATGTAGGGAGGAAAGCTCTTCCCTGCACTTCCCAGCACCAAAGCGGAGGCCATACATTTGTTGCAAGAATACAAACAACACCTGGATATAATCGTTGGCTTCTTTAAGCCACTTTTGAGGATAAAATCATAAAAAGCCACATTCAATCTATAATTTCCCTTACAGTTACGAGGACATTTAAATGTTCCACATGACGACACAATGGATTTATGCTCGTTATTGTTGCTAATGTTATCATCATTATTATTTTAGAAAATGGCAAAACATGTTTACTGCCACCCTTGGACCGGGCCTTGAAAATGAATCGGTCTGTGGTACAGAAAATGTTGCCGACCACTGTTCTACATGGCAGTATTGATGATACCATGTTCAAGAACCTTTTTTGGGTTCCGAGTGAATCATAAGCACCTTTGCAGCAGCATGTTAATGTGTTTTTGTGTGTGTGCAGCGAGGAAAATCCATCAGAATTGCAACGGAATGATGACAAAGCTATCGGGTAAGGCTCTAAATAATTTCACCAAGTGTTAAAGCAGGGGTGTTACCCACCTTTTAGCTCGGGGGAAACATGGTAGGGAAAAAACTCTCTCGGGGGCAGGAATAATAGATTAAAGAGAAAAAAGAAAGGGAAAGAGAGGTAGAGAAAGTGAGGAAGAGAAAAAAATAAGAATAAAAGTAATAGAGAGAGAGGGGGGCTAGGGACACAGCGAGAAAGAGGGATAGAAGGAATGAAATAAGAGATAATAGAGAAAGATGGAGACAGAGAGATACAAATATAGAGACAAATAGAGGACAAAGAGAGAAAGAGAAAAGGGATCGAGGGACAGAAAGAGTGAAAGAGAGGGATTAATAAAGACAGAGAAGGAGAAATAAAGAAAGATAGAAAGAGAAAAAGGAGAGGAGAGGAAGAGAGACGGAGAAAGAAAAAAAGATAGATCATGAGAGAGATGAAAAGAGAGAGAGAGAGAAAGATCAACTGAAAGGAAAGAGAAGAAAAAGAAACAACCGATACAGTCCTGCTTCCCCACAGCTACTCATTCGCCATTGTGGGCATCAATATCCAATATCGATAACCGATACAATCCTGCTTCCCAACCGCTACTCATTCGCTATCGTGGGCATTAACATCCGATACCGATAACCGATACAGTCCTGCTTCCCCACAGCTATTCATTCGCCATCGTGGGCATCAACATCACGGATTTGGCATACTCACTCCTGGTGAGCGGGGCCCTGAAGACGCATCTGTACAATGTGGCCCCCGAAATGGCCACACTGCCTCACCTGCAGCAGACTTTCTGTGAGTTAAAATCTTCTATTCTACAAATAATTGGATCATTTCTCTGGAAAAACCTATTTATATACATGTTTATAAATACATTTACCACCACGGCCAGCAGATGTTTATTCTTTTTATTAAATGTCTGGCACAGTAGTGTGTAGCAGCCTGGCATCACATCTGACAATCTTGGTAGCCAGCCGGCACAGCAATCTACCGCTACACTAACTACGTACCTGCAGCCGGTGGCGCCATTGTAATAGACGGATGTTACCTGTAGAATAATCCTTTTTTCACAGAGGATGTGTTCCAAAAAGTATTATATTAGTATAAATTGATTAACAAATAAATGTACTGTGCTTACTAAATATTTTATTTTACAATGAATGTCTGTACTATCAATTTAAAATTCTAAAAATAATCTCGCTGCTTTATTGCACTACTGATTCCGAAAGGGTCAGGTGCCAACTTCACTTCCTCCTCGCCGTAAGACGCCGCCACGTCTAAAGGACTCCCAACAAGAAAGCTTATCAGCTCAAAGCAATGCCAAGCGTTTATCAAAACAAGGCCTAATTCCCGCTATCAAAATTCCCCAGCCAATACACTCTACACTTAGAACGGCGCGACCTGTCCTCGACCTTCAGCCTCCTGTGAAAAATCCCCTCTGCATTCAACAAATGTAATTTGTATTATATTAAATCCCTTATAGTCAAATAAATAAAATAAAAATCCTTCACTACGCATGATGAAAACCTGCAAAATAACGAATCAGCCGTGATAAAGCGAGGGAATATTATATCCAAAGCACGTAACAGCCCGGTAACGTACCGACAAATTTTGCAGCCAGCCGGCACAGCAATCTCCACTATACTCGGTAACGAAATACTGCTTGGACTCTGTGTGTGTCAGGTTACCTGATGCAAGAGTTCCATCGCTTCTGGATGGAGGAAGACCCCAGCGACATCATGGAGTTCAACAGGGTACGCGCAAAGTTCCACCGCCGGTTGCTGCGGCAGCTTCGGGACCCCGACGCGGTCCTCTGCCCTCGCTTTTCCGCCTCCGACCTCCACCTGGTCAACCTTTAGGCTCACTCACCCACCGTCACCTGTCACATAGCCCGATATCGCTTTTTTTTTTTTACATTCGATACTACACCACCAGCGTCCTACGTCACGATTGTGGCACCACTGTCGTATCACTTTTATTTAGATGATTGTATCGCACACTTTTGCAGAGGTGGGAGACGGGAGTCACAGGACTTCAGTTTTAATCAGGTGTGAGTCAACAACCTTGGTAAAGGTAATTCCAAATTCTTCGAACACGCAAAATGTGAGGAAATAGTACATGGTATTTGCATAAAATACCCCAATTATTTTCTGAGATGGTGCATTTTGAAGACAGCATGTCTTCTCTTTGTCCTCTTAGCTGTGACATCATCGGAGGAACACCGTCACCCTAGTACAGTGGAACCTCGGTTTTCGAACGCCTCTCAGTTCGGACAAATCGGTGTTCGACAAAAAATTACGAGAAATTCTTGCTTCGCTGTTCGGTCAAAAAATCGGAGTTCGAACGCCGGTACGCTAGGGTGCGATGCTGAGCGGCGTACGGGTGTTTTAGCCCCTAAATATGCCTCCGAAGAAGGTCGGTGCAAGCAGGACAGGTGAAAAAAGTTGTTCGTCCAACTATTGCCTTTAAGAAAGACATAATAGCTAAATATGAAAGAGGTGTACGAATTTCCGATCTTGCTAGTGAATACAGCATGGCTAAATCTACTATCCGTACGATAGTAAAGAATAAGGAGGCTGTGAAATCGAGTGATGCGGCTAAGGAATTTAGCGCTATAAGCAAGCAACTGCCGCAAGTTTTGGAAGAGGTTGAAAAACTTTTGATGATTTTTCTCTCCCACCGTCCACCACCAAGGTGAGAAATCCTATTCATAATCCTTTTTTTTTTAATTTTTACACGTTCATGTTAGCGAAATATTTCGTACGGAAGATTACGCTAACGCGAACGTACGATTAGCTTGGGTTAGCTTCATGTTTACGTTCTTGGTAAACATTCAGGGTGTTGGAACGGATTTAAACGATTTTACATTACTTTTAATGGGTGATCGACCAAATCGGTTTTCGAACAGGGTTCTGGAACGGATTATGGTCGAGAACCGAGGTTCCACTGTATATGGATTGACGCGTTAATGAGTCGAAGAGGTTACAAGTGTTTGAAGCAAAGTTTTGGTAGTTTTTGTAGAGAGAGCCTTGGCGTTGTGTCGTAGGTGGATGCAGTAATAGTAGAACAAAGGCGAGCAGCCTAAAAAGGGCTAACTGGCAAAAACCCGAAGACACGAAAAGCTAACGGGGGCTAACCGGGACGATCAACAAAAGACGGTCATAGCCTCGGCTAACCTGGAACCAACAACGAAAAGCGGAAATGGCTACGACAATAAACGCGAAGCAGGCCGGGATTAGACCAAACGACACATCAAAAAAGTATCAACCCCAAGCTAGCTGGTCAAAAAACAGGCAGTGAGCACCAGGCTAACCGGGAAACAACAACGAAAAGCAGAAATGGCTACGACAATAAACGCAAAGCAGGCCGGGAATAGACCAAGGGACACCTCAAAACTAGCGTTAACGGCAGGCTAGCCGATCAAAAAACAGGCAGTGAGCAGCTAGGCCAGCCTGGAACCAACAACGAAAAGCAGAACCTGCTATGACGATAATCGTTCATCCGGCCGGGAATAGACCAAGGCCTACGTCAAAACTAGCGTTAACGCCAAGCTAGCCAAACAAAAAACACGCAGTGAGCAGCTAGGCTAACCTGGAGCCAACAACAAAAAGTGGCAACAACATAAAACGATAAATGCAAAGCCGTCTGAATAAACCAAGGGACATGTCAAAACTAGCGTTAACGCCAAGCTAGCCGGTCAGAAAACAGCCAGTGAGCAACCAGGCTAAACGGGAAACAACAACGAAAAGCAGAAACGGCTACGACAATAAACGCCAAGCAGGCAGGGAGTAGACCAAGGGACGCGTCAAAACTAGCGTTAACGGCAAGCTAGCCGTTGAAAAAACACGCAGTGAGCAACCAGACTGACCGGGAACTAACAACGAAAAGCGGAAACGCCCATGACGATAAACGTGAAGCCGGCCGGGAATAGACCAAGGCACACGTCAAAACTAGCGTTCGGAAAACACGCAGTGAGCAGCTAGGCTAACGGGGAACCAACAAAGAAATGCTGCAATGACTACAGCAACGAACGTGAAGCCAGCGGGGAGTGAACCAAGTGGTAGGCAAAACCGACGCTAACGCCAGACTACCCAGCCAAACAACACACGGTGGGCAGCCAACGAGCGCCACCCGGGAGCCAACAAAACAGGAGAGCCCTCGGCAGCCCCGACACTAAGGTCAAATTATATTTGGGAAAACCTTTAAAAATTTGGCAACTTTTTTGTTGTCGCAGTGTACCGTCGATTACCTAAAAGGTCTCGTGTTTTCACAATTGTTTTACAAATAAATAAAAAGTCAATAGAAAATAATTTGCACGTATGTAAGTAAATCTGGCAAGCTAACCTGTACATGATTAAACAGCCACGTTTTTGAGCCAAGAGATTGTTTAACCCAAGGTTGGGCAACAAAAAATGTTGAAAGAGCCACATTGGACCAAAACAAAAATAACAAACATCTTAAAGCTTTATATAAGCCCTATAAGGAAGGCAACATATATTGTGTAATGGAAATTTGTATTCATTGGAAAAAGTTTAAAATGTTTGTGTCATGTTTGTCCTGCTGCTGAAACCAAATATTTTTCCATTATCAAACATTTTTTGCAAAGCCACTAGGGAACGCCAAAGAGCCGCATCTGATCCCAGTCCTGCTTGTTGCTGACCCCCGGTTTAGCCAATACGAATGCAGAACTCGATGACGTGCAAATAAGTGAGACTGTAAGAAACAGTGAACAGCGTTAAAGCGAGGGTTCACTGTAGTTTTACCCTACACAAAAGACTTGCTTTGCTGTCCTCTGGCGGCATCATGGCGAAATACAACCATATAAGGGAATCAAACCTCGATTGCGAAAACCTGAGACGTTCTTTCTCCCACCTCGTTACACTCGTTTTGCTTACACACACACACGAAACTTGCCAATATTTCGAATGTGTTTGAATGCTTCTCATTTGCCTATATTTAAAAAAAAATACATTTTTTCTAATGAATGTCTCACACATTAACGATTGTTTCCGTTTAAATTCATCGAATGTGACACTTTCAATGTCTGACATCTGCCAAAGCAATAATTTAGAATTGTTTGCTCACCACGGGATTGTTTCGATGTTTTGATGTGCTTTATTCGTGCTGAGTTATAGTTTACAACGATGAGGCCATGGGACAAAAAAATAACTCGACGGGAAAAAGAAAAGATTATATACAGTATGGCGTCATCTTCATCCTGGAGCCACATGCTGCTTCACCCAAGATGTATATGTTTCCATTTATTTGCCTTTTTTCTCGCCTGTGGAGTGTCAACGCTTTATTGACGACATTCTCGGAAATGTCCGGAGTAGATATCGTAACTCTCGTGATTTATTTGTGCTGTGCATTGGAGAACACAATAAAAAAAGAAGGGAAAGACATTTAAAGAGTGGTTCCGTTTTTTTGGGGGATAAATTTGTGGCGCGGAAAAATCCGCCATTTGTGCATGGCGTGGGTGGACTGTTGTAGAACAGGGGTGTCGGACTCATCTCAGTTTAAGGGTCACATCATGTAAGAAAACAATTCTCAGAGGCCAAAATGGTAGATTAAGGAGAAAATAAGAGGGATGGAAACAGAAAGAAAGAGAAAGAAAGAGAAAAATAGAAAGAAAGAAAGAGAAAGAAAGAGAAAGAAAGAAAGAAAGAGAAAGAAAGAGAAAGAAAGAGAAAGAAAGAGAAAGAGAGAAAGAAAGAGAAGGAAAGAAACCAAAAGAAAGAAACCGAAAGAAAGAAAGAAAGAAAGAGAAAGAAAGAAAGAAATAAAAAAGGAAGAAATAGAAAGAAAGAAATAAAAAGGAAGAAATAGAAAAGGAAGAAATAGATAGAAAGAAAGAAAGAAAGAAAGCCAGAAAGAAAGAAAAAAGAAATGAATGCAAAAAGAGAAAAAAAGCGAAAGAAAAAAGAAAGAGCAGCAAAGAAATAAAAAAGGATGACATAGAAGGAAAGAAATAAAAAAGGAAGAAATAGAAAACAAATAGAAAGAAAAAAAAAGATAGAAAGGAAGAAAGAAAGAGAAAAGAAAGAATGCAAAAAAGAAAGAAAGCGAAAGAAAAAAAGAAAGAGCAGGAAAGAAATAAAAAAGGAAGAAAAAGAAAGAAAAAAATGAAAGAAAAAATGAAAGAAAGGAAGGGAGGAAATAAGGATGGAAGAAAGGGAGTAAGGAACATAGGAAGAATGGAAGGATGAAAGAAAAAAAGAAAGAAAGCGAAAGAAAGAAAAAAAGGAAAGCAAAAGAAAGAAAGAAAAAAGGAAGAGAATGAAAGAAAGAAAAAAGGAGAAAGAAAGCGAAAGAAAGAGAAAGGAAGAAAGAAAAGAAAGAAAGGAAGAAAGGGAAAAAAGAAAGAACAAAGAGACATAAAAAGCTAGACAGAAAAACATAAAAATAAAGAGACAAAGAGAGTTAAAGTGAGAAAAAAATAGAAAAAGAAAAGAAAAAGAGATAGATAGAGGCAAAGAGAGAGAGAGCAAGAGCGACAGAGGAAAGGGGACGAGAAAAGAGAGAAAGTGAAGAAAAACTGAGAGGGGGGAGAAAGAGTTAGAGAAAAAGACAAAAAGAGGAGGCGAGAAAATAAGAAACATAGAGAGAGTGAAATAAGAGAGAAAACAACAAATAAACAAGTGAAGAAAGAGACAAAAAGAGGCCAAAAAACAGAGAAAAATAGGTTGAAACAGAGAGAGAGGTCAGAGAAAGAAAGAAATAGAGAAAGAGAGAGATGGACATAGCAAAACCAATAGGGTTTGTATTTAAATAACTTTAATATTATTCATGCACTAGGGGTCGCTACATGATACGCATTGGCCCTATAAAATAGGCACACTGACTCAGCACTTTTTAAGGTGTCCTGTAGAGTTAATAGTGTTTTGGAAAATTCGTTTTCCTGGATAATCTTAATCCCGGATTAGGACGGATGAATCGCAAAATGGCATGCATGCTTAATGGTTTTTGTTTCCGTAAATAATATATTAAAGCAATACTTAAATACTATAACATCTTATTACATTGAGTTATCGTTTTTTAACTGGAGAAAAAATATTTTGGTTATATTTTTTGGGTGACATAATATTCTTAATAATTAGTAAACTAATTGAAGATAATTTCACAAATAACGATTTACACTATACTTTGTATTGGATTTTTATTTTCGACGCAAATAATTTTGTCAATTAATTATTTTAAAAACAGTATTGCCAAAATGTATAAATATGTACGTTTGATTTGATAAAAATGTAAACAGACAAGGGCTGTAATTCTATGCATAGCCATGTAGGGGCGCTAATGTCAAACATTATGCTATCCTTTAATCTCTGTAATACAATGATTTCGATTGAGAAAACAATGTTTTCCCTGTGTTGTATTCATTTTTAAATAAATGTCCCTTTTATTAATTGGCATTTTAAAATTTGTGTTTATAGTTTAAACTCTCAAAAGGAACTAGAAAGACTAAAGTTTTATATTGTTTGTGTTGTATTTTTAAACTACCTGGTCCTGCTTTACTGTAAACAATGATTATGCAATTTAGAATTTATACCATTTTTTTCCATGTTCAGTTTTTGTATGGGGCATTTTCGGTTCTTGCCACTTTCTGTGTTTTCTTAATGTCATAAAAATCTTTGCCAGTAAACTCTTTACATTCTCACCTACTGTTACCCTCATATATTGATCAACATAAACCCCCCCAAATCAAGCTTTTCCTCCCGTTCTTCCACCGATCAAATGGATTAGGTGAAATGTTAATTATAGTGATTTTAAGTTTACTGGGAGGAATTCAAAAAAATTAAAATGATTAAGAAAAAAAGTGTCTAATTGGCATAATCAGGATTTGATTGTACGTGATGACGTCATCTCCCCGCGACCAAATTTGCCCGTGACTGATTAGACGTCTCTCATCTCACAATTTCCCTAACTTCCTTCGACCTAAACCTTTTTCCTAATCAGCAACATGATAGTATCATACTTTTGACACAAAATCTGTAACAATGGCTCCCACAGTAAACGTTCATTAAGTCTTTTTTTTTCTTTAAATCACCGGTCACCTCCTATGACGGCCATTAGTGATCAACTCATTTCGGATTCGATGACGTCAGCATACAGCAACAGGTAAATAACCCAAAAAATATTTAACAAAATACTTTTGTCTTTTAATTGAATAATTATTTTACAACATTTTTTTTATATCTAGAATATTGGACTGTTTTTTGTTCACGTAATTGAGGAGTCTCAAACTCAATCTCCTGGTGAGGTCCAGCCAAATCAAGAAAAATAACATTCACCTGTTTTCAAATATCAATGTTTCCTGCCCAAAATGAGATCTTAAAGAAACATTAAGAATGTATATGAAAATTAGAATGGCTGTGTGCCATTAGAACAAACATCAGCCGCGTTGAGACACTAAACAATTTTTGGGTGGCATTTCCCTTTTCGGCCAAGCTGCCGAGTCGGCAAAAACAAAAATACCAAGTCAGCTTTTTATTTGGCAGTTTTCACATCTGGGGTAACCTCCATAACTGTCTGCTCATAGCTAAACACCTTCCCCTTTTTCTTTGGTGGACAGACACACAGACAGACAGACAAAGAAATATATATATATATATATATATATATATATATATATATATGTAACCGCTGTCTACCCGTCCCACCAAAGATCCACATTCACGCCGGACTGGATGATGAGGTTTTTATTACAGTTGCTGCAAATGAATGAGTCACACACAACACGTGGTTAGCTCCTCTGCTGGCTTTCAACACGTTAGCAGCGCGCTGTGGACTGCCCAATACATTTTCTTTACAATTGAGATACAATACAAGTTCAGAAAATCAACCATGACAATTATTTTTACATCAATTTTAACAAGATACTTTTAACAAGAGATCGTATAGTGTGTTTTTTGCGTTTACAATGAATTCAACATATTTTTCTTTAAGCTGAATTTTAACCAACATCATCCTTTTTATATATACGAGAAAATAGAAATAATGACAATAGCGAGTATAAAAACGGGTACAATTTACCTGCAAATGAATAAGTCACACACAACACGTGGTTAGCTCCTCTGCTGGTTTTCAACAATATAAGGGGAATTTGCATTTTAGCACAACATGCAACGTCCGGCGAAACTAACATAAATGGTGACAGAAACAAAACGAAAATGAATCCAAACAGCTTGACAACATCAATCACATTACTGTGCATGTTGAGAGATTTGTCAGCTGTGGTTTTAATGTTTAAAATTAACTTTTTGCGGAGCACCAAAAGATCTTACCTTACCGTTAGCAGCACGCTGTAGACTGCCAATGGCATCCGCCTTCCGGTCACAAGATCAAAAGCCAAACCAAACCTTACCCCATACCAGCAGGTGGCACTGTTGGACTTATCATTGCAGGACACTTACACAAAAAACTATACAACATATCTCATCTCATCAGCTGCACCGCTTATCCTCTGTAGGGTCACGGGGGTGCTGGAGCCCATCCCAGCAATCATCGGGCAGTGGGCAGGGGACACCCTGAACTGGTTGCCAGCCAATCGCAGGGCACACGGGGACAGACAACTCACTCGCTCAGTCACACCTAAGGACAATTTGGACCGGCCAATTCACCTGAGATGCATGTCTTTGGAATGTGGGAGGAAACCGGAGTGCCCGGAGGAAACCCACGCAAGCACGGGGAGAACATACAAACTCCGCACAGTAAGGCCGGGAGCTGGATTTGAACCCACGCAGAGGTTCCCACGACCTCAGAACTGTGCCGCACACGCGCTAACCACTGCGCCGCCGTGGTGCCCCTATACAACATATTTCAGCAGGAATTTCAACAAAACAAAAGTTATTATTACACCCGTTATATATATACACGGACTTGCATCACCACCCTGGCTTTGCTCGTAATAGTAAATCAATCTATCAGTAATAAATTAATCCATAATCAGCCAGGGCATTGAGCTCTTTCTAATGGTAAAACATTTATTTTACAAAAATACAAGAACTATGATACTGTGATTTTCATTCTTACTTACGATTTTTAGCACTCGTTTTGAGTTGCAAAATACAACAGCATCTAGTAGTTAAACAATACACATTGGCCGTTTAATTTATTAAAGCGGGGGCTTCAAACTATCATCCTGAAGGATTAACAAACTCTTTCTTAGTTGAAAGGACTTATTTCATGCCGTTAGCATTAGCATTTGGCTGGTAGTGCCGCATTTGCTGCAGGCGTAGCTGCAGGTGCAACCTGTTTTGCTTCAGGAGACAAGTCTCTCATCTCTGACAAGTTTTTTTTTTTTTTTTATTTCCTGAATGCTCCAATGGATTAACTCGATTATTTGCAAGGCCAGCCGAACTGTGTCTTAACAGATGGGAAAAAAGGGGATTATTTACTAATGCAATTTGTTTACAAAGAGATTTTTTTCTCTGGGACTAAATTTCTTGATTTATGAAGCACCATAGAAAGAAATTGTAGCACCAATGCTGTTAGGCAGAAGGAAGAAAAGCTACTGGACTAGTTCCAGGTTTAATGAGGGGTAAAATTAATCGAGGAAATATGAGAGTCTAAATTTATTTGAAAAAAAGCCGGCAATTTAATGAACAATGGACGAGACAATCGACATTCAACATAATTCTGGGAATTTGTAGTCTCTATTATTTGGTGCAAGGTGTTGGATGATAATATCTTAATTTGGTTAACACTGATTAACTTACTCTGTTTTATTTTGCATCGGTTTAATGGGATTTTATAATTAATTCATCAGTTTCTGTGTCCAAATTTAAATTCACACACTAATACGCATCAAATTCCAATGACTAGGTTCATCAAATAATCAAAAACACACTATTTCTACGTTCTCCAATTCAGGGAATCCCAAATCCATGGGTATGTGCTATGTGCACACGTCGATTCTCCAAAGTTTAGCAGTCCACAGTCAAGATCAAAGGAATAATCCCATTCCTACCGCAACCTTGATGTGAAACTCTAGGATGAATCAGATCCTTATTGGATTTCTTTTCTAGGTTAGCTTGCCATTTAAGTCACTCCAATCTTTCTAGGAATCGAGGAATTTTCTCATGAGAGAAAAAAAACCCTGGCATTTGAAAAAGGCCAACTAAATAAATATTTTCATTCTTTTTTGTCAAAGAACTTTGAGAACATCAAGTGGCTACGTGTCAAGGAACATGAAAGGAGCTAGTACTTGTAGCCTAAGGTAGTAACGATAAATTATGAATTTACTAACTATTGCTCTTGATGGCACGGTGGGTGAGTGGTTAGCACGTCCATTGCACAGTTCTGAGGTCATGGGTTCAAATCCAGCTACCATCCTCCCTGTGCAGAGTTTGCATGTTCTCCCCTTGCCTGCGTGGGTTTCCTCTGGCCACTCCGGTTTCCCCCCACACATTCCAAAAACATGCATTAATTGGCCGGTCCAAATTGTCCCAGCGATTGGCTGGAAACCAGTTCAGAGTTTCCCCTGCCCACTGCCCGAAGATAGCTAGGATGGGCTCCAGCACCCCCGCGACCCTACTGAGGATAAGCGGTGCAGATAATTAATGGATGGATATTGCTGTTGATAATCGCAGGTCCAGTCTGTTGTCTACGCTTGCGTGGGTGTTCTGCTGGCAGCGACGAAAGATATGCTATTGGTTCTTGCCATGATGTCTATGATGTTTTTTTTTTGCAAAACTTTATTGAAACAGGGAACAACAAATCCTTGTTCGCTATTTATAATAATTGATATCTTTTGAGGGCAGTACGGCGGCGTAGTGGTTAGCGTGTGTGTAGCACAGTTGTGAGGTCATGAGATCGAACCTCCTGTGTGGAGTTTGCGTGTTCTCCCCGTGCTTGCGTGGGTTTCCTCCGGGCACTCCGGTTTCCTCCCACATTCCAAAAACATGCTTTAATTGGCCGGTGCAAATTGTCCCTATGTGTGAACGAGCAAGCGACTTGTCTGTCCCTGTTTGCCCTGCGACTGGCTGGCAATCAGTTCAGGGTGTCCCTGCCCACTGCCCGAGGATGGCTGGGATGGACTCCAGCACCCCCGCGACCCTACTGGGGATAAGTGGTGCAGATGATGGATGGATGGATTTCTTTTGATAGTTTAGTTAGATGATCACAATTTACTACAATGTGTTTCCTATCAAATTGTAATATCTTATTTAAATGTCGATTCATCTTTTTATTTATTGATTTGTTTTTAACTCTCTTTTTAACGGGGCTTACAAAACGCTAATATTTTTGTATACAAATGGGCTGCTTAAGAATAGGTGGGCTGTTGTTTGGATGAATCAGGCTTTATTTTTTTCCCAATTTGGATCTATAGTCCATCTGTTACGCTTGAGGTTTTTGTTTTTATTCTTTGTACGATTTTTAAAAGAATTTCGGGTATTGTTATTGCCTTTCCTTTTCAATTAGACTCTGGTCAAGAAAACTGCCTGCTCATAAAATGTGTGGCCCCTCCCACTTGGAGCTCATTAGCATTCCAAGAGAAAGCGGCAAAGACTCAATTCTGTTGTCAGTGAGGACATTTTATGGTGCCATTGACGGGGACGAGGAATCGCTTTTTACAGGCGTCTGCGGCGCCTTCGGTGGCGTCTCCGGCGGCCGTGACACTTTCTTGGCGTCCTTTTCACACCTTTCATCTGATTAAACGGCCAGTTTTGCTTCCCGCCAGCATTTGTTGGCTTGATGGGCTCTGTCATGTTGCTTTTTACGAGAAGACCAGCAGTGCTAACATTTCGGGAGCGGGCGGAGCTCCTGAGGGCAAACATGATAAGTTTATATCTATTTTTTGCTCCAGACTTTAACGTTGCTACTTTTCGGGTGACGTCACGCCCATACCTAAACGTAAACAGTCGGCCATATTGGATGGGTCTAACAGGCGTGGTTTGATGTTGTTGCCGGTCTTTGCGAAGCTTCACTCATTTAAATTTGTAGTGACAATTTTCATTGAACCAATTCTGTCTTTAAATGGTACATACTCATGAGAAGAGCCATATGTGGCTCGCGAGCCATAGCTTCCCAAACCCTGGTGTAAGGCACAGTTTTTGTGACTTAACCATGTTTTTCCTAGTGAGTGCACAAGAGGGGTAAACTCACGTAGTCAATGAGACTTGCAGCAAAAGGAAACAAGGTCTCCCGTGGGTAGAAAAACTGCATAATATTCCAACACCCACCAACTCTAAATAAAATAAACCATTAACGAGAAAAGACACAGGAACACAGACTAACTCTAACTGAACAAAACATGGAGGTAGGACAATGCGGGATATGTTTAAACACTGGCTAAGTAACTGAGCAAACCACATAAGAATTATTCAAGGAACATGTTCAAGTTTGGATTGAACACCTATGCAATGTTCCAACAAGAACAAGCTCTAACAGAACAAAACCTGAAAGTGAGACGACACAAGAAACATTCCCTATGTGGACTGGACAAGAAAAGACATGTCAGCGAGATCATTAAATATTTTGCAGGAACACTAACCATCTAGAACTGTACAAAACATGAATGAAGTTAAAATTATAACTGTTGGGATGCCAAGTAGATCAAACTAAAAAAAAATATGAAAGAAAGACAATGCGGTACATGTTGAAATATCAACTCATCCTAACTGAACCAAACCCAAAAGGGAGGATAAAGACAACATATTCACATGTGGATAAAACAACTACGTAATGTTCACACTAGCCAGTTTTAACAGAACAAAACATGAAAGGAACCAACACAAGAAACATTTCCACACATGGACATAATAACAACGAGAGTGCAATGAAGACTAGATCATGACCTATAATGCAGATATACTAACTAGCTCTAACTGAACAAAACATGAAAGAAATAAGACGAAGGATATGTTGGAACACTAACAAAACACAAAAGGAGGAGGATGCATGAAACATACTCACATTTAGACACAACAACTACGTAATGTTTGGACAGCAAACAGTTTTAACAAAACAAAACATGAAAAGAAGATGACACCAGAAACATTTCCACATGGGACAGAAACACGAGACTACCATGTCATTGAGACCATGCCATATAACTGTAAAAAACCTGAAAGGAGACAATGAAGGTTATGCTGTTATACTAACTGAACAAAACATAGAATACCAACCAGTTCTGACTGACAAAACACAAAACAAAGAGGACGTCGGGAAAATACTCAGGTATAGTCAAACTCCATAATGTTCCAACACCAACCTGCTCTCACAGAACAAAACTTGAAAGGAAGACGAGAGTACCATGACGAGAAGAGCATGACGGTGTAGTATTCTGGGACTTACAGAGAGTAATCAGCACTGCCCAGAAGATCATGGACTGCTTACTACCGAGTCTAGAGAACATTGCCGGCTTGCTATACCAAAGAAGAGCCACCACCTCTCTGAAACAAGGACTAACAGGCTGAGAGACCGGTTCTTCCCCAGGGCCATCACCACCCTAAACAAGCGTGCAAAATTGCATATCTAGCTTCTTATTTTTTTGTTGTTGAGCCAATCTACAAGCACCATGTTGTAAATACTTTGCGTATTTAGCCTGACAGTCTTTTCTCGTTATTCTCTTTAACATCTTTGTTACATACTGACCCTGGAGCGCCATGTCTAATCACAACGTTGATATCAATGACAATAAAGACGACTCCATTCAATGTAACGCAGGGGAAGAATTTGATTTTGAATCGTAGGACAACGAGGAAGCGGTGCTTGGAAAGCCTCAAAAATATCCAGGCGGGCTTGTTAAATATGCGAGAGGAATAATGAGGTGAGTCACGGGACACATTCAAACAAAGCTGTCCGCACGAACGCTCCCAGCAAGACACTCGAGAACGTCGCGCACGACTTCAAATACACACAAGGACTGACTAAGCCATTATCTTAAGGGCGACGTCACACGACAGCTTCTGCCCGTTCCAGTGATTCACGGGAGGACGCGGCGCTAATGCCCTTTAGCGACTTTCCCGCACCGACGAGAACTGTCCAAGATGACAAGCGAGGGCGGCCGCTTCCATCAAAGACACACACCAAAATAAAAGCGGGAGCCTGAAAATGAAGGATGGCTATTACCGGGTCGTCTAAAGGACGCGGTTTAAATCTGAGCTGTTTGTTTTTGGGAGGAGACAAGCATGACGTGTGGCGGATGCTAGTGTGATTTGTCGCTGTGGAACAAGTGGCTACCAGCTCAGGGGTTGGCAAACTACCGTTGGGGGGCCAATTACGGCCCGCCAGGCGTTTTAATCCGGACCGCTCAAGGCACTTTTGCCGTTCTGCCTAAAGTCTTTTATCCCCAGTCAACAATTTCTGAGATCATTGACCAGCAGAGCGTTATTTTTTTTCCCAGTTGGGGTTGCTGAAGAGTGCCACCATGGCTCACCTAAAATGAACTGCACTGTTTTGGCCAAGATCCATTATCCCGTTCAATTATCACGAAAGAGCAAATTTGTGTCACATCTGCCAGCTCAGTTTCCATGCAGCCGTGATCCATCATCCCCAATCAACTATTGCTCAGAGCATTGCGGCTCGCTTAAAATTAACTGCAATGTTTTAGCCAAGATCCATTATCACCACTAAACTATTACTAAGAGATAGGGCGGAGATAGCAAATTTGTGTCATGCGTACCAGGTTTTTTTCTTCTATCCTAAAATGAACAGTTTCCATGCGGCTGTGATCCATTATCCCCAGTCAACTCTTGTTGAGAGCAAAGACCAGCAGGGCGCTTTTTTTCCAGTTAGGGTTGCTGAAGTGGGCTATTGTGGCTCACTTAAAATTAACGACAATGTTTTAGCAAAGATCCATTATCACCAGCCAACTATTAATAGGGGTTGGATATAGCAAATTTTTGTCATGAATACCAGCTTTTTTTTCCCTTCATTCTAAAATGAACAGTTTCCATGCGGCCGTGATCCGTTATCCCTAGTCGACTATTGCCAAGGGGAAATAATAATATATAATAATAATAATAATAATAATAATAATGCTGGCATAGAGATTTTTTTAGGTTAATGCTGAAATGTGCTATTGTGGCTCACCTAAAATTAACTGCACTGTTTTGGCTGTGACCCATTATTCCCGGTTAACTATATCTGAAAGCAGATCTTAGAGAGCAAATTTGTGTCATGCGTGCCAGCTTTTTTTTCTTTTTGGTTCTGTTTTCCTTAAATGAACAGTTTTCATTTGATAGCGATACATTATTCTTATTCAACCATTGCTAGCCATCTATATCAGCCCTCTTGCTGCTTTGGGTACCCAAAAACCTTGATAAAAGCTTGGCAAAAAATGTCAGCACAAATTGGGTTTTTTTGGTCACTTTGAGGCTCCGTAATTTAAATTCTTTCTTTTGCTTTTAAGCACTTGTTTTCTGTTGCACGACACAATCCAGGGACATCTAGTGGTCAAATAATACACACTGTCTCTTTAATTTAAGACATATTTTATCCCAAAAATAGACTACACTACAGTCTCCAAAAAAAAATGTCCATTTGCAAGGAGCTGGTTTGATTTTGTCCAATTTGTCTCCTGCTGGAATTCAATTATCCCACTTTGTATGCCTTTTCTTTCATGTGAATCAAATAATTAGCGTCCGTACGAATTCATAACCGCATCGATCTCCTCCTCCATCCGTTTCGTGCGCTGTCTTTGTCCTTGGCGTTTCTTCTTCTCTCTGCATAACCTTGCCAGTTTTGCTTTAATATTCATGGCTGCCGACGCTGAGGGGGATTCTTCGGCGTGTCGCTATCGTTTAAGCCAGATCAACTTCATTTTTCACGCCCTAATTTAATATGCGTCGTGTGAACAGCCGAAAGGGGAAGCAACATCAATGGGTTTTCCTTTGAGGAAGGGGCTCCATCATGGCCAAATACTCATTTAAGTTTTTCTTTGTTTTCTTTGAGATTTTATAAAATCTAGTTCATGAACGCTATTAGCAGAAATGTTTTATATATATAAGAAAAATATGACTGAACATGAGAACAATTCTGAGAATGGCGTAAGAATTCGTTTTTGCAATTTATGAGAAAGAGAAATGACGGCGCACAATTTGTTGGAAGCATGCGAAACAGAAAAGCATTTTAAACTTCTACATTGCCGTGAAAAGTATGGGCCCCCAAGAACCATTTGTCATATTGCCACATTTCAGGCTTCAAACTTCAAAATAATCTAAAAATATTTTATATGAAGCAAAACCAAATGAATCAAACATTTTATATTATATATACGATGAAAAAAATGGAAAAGTAGGTACGAATGGGATACAAGAATATTTTGCTACATCCCTCGGAGCACTGTGCGAGCAATACTATCTCAATGGAGAGAGCATAAAACCACTAAAAACCTACCAAGACCTGGCTGTGCCTCTAAGGTTTCAGTCCAAACATGGAGAAAACTAATCATAGAAGCAACCAAGAGGCCCATGATCACATTAGATGACCTGCAGGCATACACAGTTGAGGTGGGACAAGCTGTGCATAAGATAACTACTAGGCGTACTCTCCAAAAATCTGCCCTTTGTGGAAGAGTGGCAAGAGGAAATCCTGAAAGAATAACACGTGAAACCAGGTGCTCTGGAGACCAAAATTTTACTTTTTTGTCTGAATGCAAAGCATTACGTTTGGTGTAAGAGTATCACTGCACCTAGCCCTGAAAACACCATCCCCGCTGTCAGACATGGTGGTGGCAACATCATGCTCTGGAAGTGCAGGTTCACCTTCCAACAGGACGACCGTAAACACAAAGCAAAATCTACAAAGGAATGATTTGAAACATACAATATGAAGATGTGAGAATGGCCAAGCCAAAGCCAGATTGCAATCATCTAGTGCAGGGGTGGCGAACACGCGGCTCTAGAGCTGCATGCGCCTCTTGGCCAATAAGAATGCGGCTCTTTGCCTCATCATATTTTCTATATACTGTGGCTCTTTGCCTCGTTTCATGTTTCACTTTTCCCCCTCTTAAAACACACTTGAATCCATCAGAGTTAATAACAAATAATCCATAATATTTTGAAATTAATTTGGCAGATTTGTTGTTTTTATGCTGCTCCGGACACATAACCGACTGCCAATCATCTGCGTAGGTTACGTCTAATGCCGGTCAGTGCGTGGTGTTGCTCTTTGACTCTCACGGTTAAAAATTTTGGCTCTTTGTGTCAAACTTGTTCGCCACCCCTGATCTAGAGTATTTGTGGAAAGATCTGAAAAATGCCGTGCACAAATGATCACCATCAAACCTTAAGGAACTTGAGTTGTTTTGTAAGGAAGAATGGGTTAATATTTCCGTTTCAAGGTGCGCCAAACTTAGAAACCCAAAACGTCCTGTGGCTGTGATTGCAGCAAAAGGGGGTTGTATATACACTACTATTAAACAATATTTTTGCGACGCCTACTTTTCAGTTTTTTATTTGTTAGCAAAGTATAAAATGTTGAATAAAAAAAATTCTTGGGGGAATCATTTTGCAAGGCACTGTATCTTATGTGTTTTTTTTCATACATCCTGAAATCCAATGAAATATTTAACAGAGTACAACGTATGGCTTAATACTCTGCAAACGGACCGAGAAAGGATCCAGTGAATAAAATCCTACGAGGACGGTTGCCACTCGTCGCAACTCCGGCTAGCACGAGCGTTGGCGCTTCTGTTATCTCACAATTCTGTACGCGCCCGTTATCTCTTTTCCGGGCCTCGATACGCCAAGCAGGTCGTTTTGTAGTCGGGACACGGCTCTCCGGTGTGCTCTTATCTTCTCTGGGGCCTTTCAAAAGGTTTTGATTCTGCATTCAGAGTACGGGGTGGTGAGGCGTACTGCTAGCGCTGCTAACTGAGCATGTGGACAAATGTAGCGATATTCTTTGCCACTCATTGATCTTTAGTGTAGTGTTGATGATTTGGTTTGATTTTATCCCTTATTAATAGCAATACTATAATTAATCACTACTTTGCACTTTGCGGCTTCAGTAGATCCATTATCGCCTATCGCACACAGCTGCAAGTAGGGCCCGGGAGAGGACAAGATTTGTGTAAGAAGTATTTCTCCAGCAAATAAGGTTGTTATGTGTAATTATGTTGTTGTATCTTTTTTGCTGTTTTCTCCACCAAAAAGTGAACTGAACTCGTTCGAACATCAAATCCGATCACATTTTGCTGCACGCAAGGACCGGCAGACGCACTTTTGCTAGGCCTTGCGTCTCTTTTGTAGCCATCATTTCTGTCTAATATGTACTGCACCCATGAAGCCGTGATCCATTATTCTGAACACCAAATTGTTGCGAGCGGGGTCCAGGAAAGTGCAATTTTGTTGAACCTGGCAGTAAATTTGTGTTATGCGTGGCGGCTCCTTTTCTGTTTTTTCCACCTGAAATGAACAGCATCCGTACAGCTGCAATTTATTATCTTTGTTCAACTATTGCTGCGAGCGGGGCCGTTAGATCGGAGTTTCAATTTGAGCGTCAATTTTTCTTCATTCAAATCCCAAAATGTATCCTCAAAATAAGGTATTTTTGTTTGCGAGAGTTCAGAAGGACTTAACTCGATATTTAACTTCCGTCGTCAAGAATTCTGCCGAAACTACGTGAGAAATGAAATGGGTTTCCAGCCTCACATGCCCTAGTTCGACAGCTGTGTTCCTGTAATGCGGAATACCCCTCCCACGACATTCCTTGCTGTTTCAATTGTCGGTCCCTCCTCCGTCTCCTTGTCATTGTTTACTCATCTTGTAGCTAATGAAATGCATTGTTATTTACAAGTATAATTTGTCATGAATATTTCCGACTTATGCAAAAAAGTTTCCCCCTGAGTATATTTAAGTTCTTCAAAACAATTCCAACTGTTCATACGAAACCATTTGGATAAGAATTGTAATCACGAGAACACGTCTAGCAATAACTCAGAAAATTGCTGATTAGTTGCTGTAGTTTGCCCCTTATTCATATTAATTGTCCTGAGCATTGATGAGTGTGTCCGCTTCATATTTCTTGATTATTGCAAGCTTTGTTTCCATTCTTATCACCTGTTTGCTTCCCCCTTAAGCATCACGGCAAGCTTTGGGTCTCATATCTAAACAAGTTATGGTTTGTTCCATGAGATTCCTAACTTTACGAAGAAACAGAAAGGCATTGTGGGAAGGAGTTCAGCCAATAGGATATCAGCTTTTTAATGAAGCCGTGACGCAAACCTATAGCAGACCATCATTTTATATGCCTTTGACTAACATCAGACATGCATCATAGAGACTAAACTCATCAATACAAAAACATAAGATCGAAAGGGCTTCAAACTGATTGCAATTTCCAAAACCTGAAGGGTGTTAGATCCATCCATCCATCCATTATCTGCACCGCTTATCCTCAGTAGAGTCGCGGGGGTACTGGAGCCCATCCCAGCTATCTTCGAGCAGTGGGCAGGGGACACCCCTAACTGGTTGCCAGCCAAGTTTGCATATTTGAGTTTAACAGAGTCACTGAACTGGTTTCAGTTCATATTTTCACTGTTGCTACCGTTAACCGCTAAAGCGATATTGGTCGCTAATCTTCAGCAACTAGAATCGTTTTAACGGCTAGCCTAACCTTGACTTACGTCACTCAAGTAGTGAGTGTCAAGAAGGCAGCTGTTAGCATCAGCGATTTCCACCGCTAGCATTAGTAGCTAATTACTGAAGCCTGAGTGGTGTTAGCAGCTGTAAGTATCTTCACAAACACCACAAAACTTGAATTTCGTACATTTTGGGCCTCGAAATATAATTCGTAGTTCATGACGTATGTTAGGGGAAAATGCCATAATGAAAGTTCAAAAAAAATTATATTCCACAATTGTATCGAGAAAATATCCTATGCTAGGCGCACTGTAGCCTGGGGATCTACTGTATTCATTAGGAATACATTAAGACAATTGACTCATGATTAAATTATGTAGTGCCATTAATGATCCATTTTGTTTATTCTTTTTTCGACATGTAATTTGTAAAACTGCTCATCCAAGGTACTTATAACTATTCAGTCCGATTTGGAAATTTCCCCCACAGTTTGGTTTTAAACCCCGAAGTGTTTTCTGCTACTTTCAAAATCTGTCTTTTTGGAGTATCGGTACTCATGACAGAGTCTCGAACGCCATCTTGTGTGTATTTTATAAACACGGATTGAAAATAAAAAGAGCAATTAGAAGAGAAAGACAGTTTTTTTTCAAATGGAATTTTCATGTATTGAAATGATTACAAGTATCGATCACAGCCACTATTCAACGCTAGGTACTATGTTCATCGTGATCGTCTGTTTATGACTGAAATCGTTAATGGCGGCAGTTGTACCCTAAAGCACAACATTTTGATTATCTTCTGAGGGGAATAATGAAAGGAGGGAATTTTTCCGCGGCGTCTTATTGGTCCACCGCCGGGCGTTCCCAAGCCACATTTGCAACTCCCCGCTTGTTATCTCGCTGCAGTTAATTAAGAGCGCCTAACTAAAAAGCCGGGGAACTGGCTTTTTTTCTCGGAATGAAGCGTACGTGGGCTGTGTATTGTAAAGAAAAGGGCTACATGAACTCATTTTTAAAATAATACAGTACTGTATACCAGTATATACAAAGTATAATTCAAAAGACCGTGTAACTGTTTGAAGTAAACAAATCGGATCGGAAAACACAGAAATGTCAAAATAAACCATTAGGTTTTTGTCATATCCCCAAAACAGGTTTTGTAAGACCAACAAAATCCCCAAAAAACAGAATCATCTGTTGTCATTCTTCTTTCGTCATTAACTTTGTCCTAACACAAAGGTGTGTTACCATCTAGTGGGCACAAGTAGAATTACAAGCAGAAGAAACAAGACAGTCTTAAAAAAAAAAAAAATTATCCTGGATGGGGGAGTACCTCATTGCGGTCCCTTCTCAAAGTTCCTTCATTTTCCTCATGTTGAGGTTTTTGAGTTTTCCCTTGCCCTCGTGTAGGTTTTAGATCTGGGGATGGTGTCATAATAATCTGTAGTTTGCAATAATCTGTGCAGCCCTTTGAGACTCCTTGATAAAATGGGTGTCACAAATAAACATGACTTGACCTGATTAGACATTATATAAACATTGAACCAAACATTGAAATGGGAAACGTAATGTCCGGTCGGCAGAGATTTGTAAAATATTCAGCTATTTTTTACATCTTCTATTTAATATTTATTTCATTTATTAACTATATTTATTATTCTTGAACAACGCATTCTTTGTACCATAAACCTGCACAAAATTTATTAAAGAAAAAAAAATGAATAAACAAGTTGCTCTTCTTCTAACATGAACTCTGTCAAACACAAATCTTTACTGCCATTTAATGGCCATGCGTAGAATTACACACAAAACAAGCAGAAGAGAGGATATATTATAATAACTCACTGTAAAATAATAACTACAGTATTTTACTTTTGGCAAATAATTGAAAAAAACCTTTAGCTTTAAAGTTATGCAAGCATAAAAAAACAGGTTTGAATATCTTCAAAAATCTTTGGGGGTGAGGGCGGCAAATATATGTACTATATATATATATATATATATATTAGGCTTGAACATTGCATTCTAAGTACCATATTTTATCTGCACAAATTTGACGAAAACACAAGCTCAGTAGCCTAGATGGTAGTGTGCCCGCTTTGAGACTGGGAGGTCGCTGGTTCGCGCCTCGACCGAGACATACCTAATTGGTATAATGGCGGCGCCCTCTGGCTGCGGCTGCATCGACTCGCTACAACGGGTCAGGTGTATCGACATTTCGTTCTGTGTACATTGTTACAAAGAATGACAATACAAAGGAAATTATTATTATTATTATTATTAAATAACAACAAACACATTTTCATTTTTCTTCTGACATGAACTCTGTAATCACTATGCTTTGCTACCATCTAATGGCCACAAGTGGAATCACACACAAAAAGTGTGAAAAACAGGATACAGTATATTTACCACTTACTGTAAAATAATAAAATATCTACATAGATTATGAACAAGTAATAGAAAAATAACCTTCAGCTTTAAATTTATGTAGGCATAAAAACAGGATTGAAAATTTTCAAAATGTTCATCTGTTTTTGCAACAAGTATATTTTTTTCATTATACGAATTAGTCTTAAATGTTGCACACAATTTGTAAAACAACAAAACAAATGAACAAAAAGTAAGTATTTTACATTCTCCTTCTGACTTTATTTCTGTCAAACATAATAGTGTGCTTCCGCCTAGTGGCCACTAGTGGAATGCCACACAAAACAAGCGGTAGAGAGGATCAAATTGTCACTCTTTGAATAACAATAAATTTGCAAGATAGAATATAAACATTTAACGGAAACAAAAACTTTTGACAAATACCTCTTAGTTATGATGAATTCATTGAAAATCTGCTAAATCGTTGCACTTTTCCATTTTTTTTTTTTAGCTCTGATTAATCTTTTGAGGGAGGAAGACAGTGTTATAAATTGCATGAGGAGGCTGTGGAAGTGCGAAGCTGACAGCTGACACAAGAGATAACATCTGATGATAATCAAAGATGAGTGGACCAAAGATATCTTTTTTATTTTTTATTTTATTTTCTTCTGACTAGCTTACTAACAGATTTCTTTTGGGGTTACCTCCCTCATATTGCTCAAACAAATGTCATCAATATCCTAATTTTTTGTTTTTATCACTTATTCGTTGATAAAATCTCATTTTTTGGCAATCGTAGCACGGGACTAAACTTTTTTCTAAAGCTTCTGAATATATTCAAAGTCAAAACTAAGCATTTTTTGCCCCTTCACCCTGCCACCTTTGCCTGCCCTCTACTGGATAGGAGGGAAATTGATTTTGACAAGGGCGCTGACTGCCAGGAAAACACTTCTAAACACTTGTTCAGGTCAGGCTGTGTGGTGGTGACAAAACTGACAAGATTTATAAAATATATATATATATATATACATATATATATATATATATATATATATATATATATATACAGTATATATATATATATATAAAATTTTACAAGTTTTACTCTGCAGTTCTCAAAACTTGGTATATGAAGACACCCTAAATGGTATGTGATAATTTTTATTGATTAATTTGTTATTTGTCATTTATTTTCTTTTCCTTTTTCTATTCATACATAATTTTAAAATTAGCAAATGTTTTAAAGTAATTCTTAAATACATTTAATTATACCTAGAAAGGGATATAAAAAATATTGTTATAATTTATTTAGTATTTGTTTTATTTGTTTTGAATTTAAAAAGAAGCATCCAAAATCAACCAATTTAAAAGCAATTCTTAAAAAATGTAATAATTATTGTATTATTATTATTATTTATATTTATTTATTCATTTTAATAAAAACATTGTTGAAATAAATTAAAAGTAAGAGCTGGCTCATAGAGACATTTTGTTCGCAAACGATAACAGTCATTTGCTGCTCCAATGACATCCACACTGGGACTCAGCCCTCATTCGCCTTTTCTTTCGACGCAGTTGTAATACAGACGCTGCCCTACTTACGAACAAGATAGGTTCCGGACGATTGTTCATAAGTTTAATTTGTTCAAAGTTGCTTCAGTGCTATATTTTGTATGTTAAAGGTTTATATAAGTATGTTTAAGGCTTGTATAAGTAACCTGTATTGTTTTATACAAAAAAAATAAACATTTCGTAAAATAATATGCTCTATAAAGATATAAAAGTCAGGTTTAACTTACTTTTGGAAGATGGGCTTCAAGATAGAAAGTGGCCGGAAAAAAGCGATCCAACCTCTTTCTCAACCGCATCAAGCTTTCTTATTCCACTTTCATTTCAAAAGAAACGTCTCGCCTCTTCTTTACCCTTCACACCAACCATAGTGAATGGATGCATGAGAAATTAAACAGTAAAAATGTCAACGTTCTTAGCGCGCAGGAGATACAGTATGTTTACACACGAACCAGGAAGAGGAAGCGGATTTCTTCTTCAGGGTGGATGCTGGGTGACCTCTCACAGCGCCACCACTGCGGAAAGAAGCACGATATTAATGTCCTCTACTCAGAAAAATGTGCACACAATACAAAAATCTAACTTACAGCAATGCCCGGATATTTTTCGACATCTCGAAAAAAATGTTCGTATCTACTGTTTTACGTAAGCGTTTGTACTATCTTCGCAATCGCTATCTAACTATACGGCAGTCGCTATTTTGAACGGTGACACGATCCCAAAAGACGTGATGTAAACATCTCGGAAGAGAGGGGAGAACCGCGCTGCTGAAAAAAGCCTCAGGTGTGCGGAGGCACATCATTCGTCACATTACTTCGTTACTAAAAAAATAAAGTTATATAACGGCGTTATAACCAACACTGCCTGTTACACACTGTCACTTTAACTAAAACATTTCATCCAGATCCAGTCTTTCGGTCTTTATCGGACCATCCCTCTTTTTTGACGAGTTGCTATTTCGTGCTTCTATGACCTCATCTGTTGAAAAATACGGCTTACCCTCTTGTCGGATTGCCTGCCGGCATGTTTACCTTCCGCAGAAAGCTTTACTTTCAATTTAGAGCCGATAACAATAATTTGCCGCGCTCAATCAAGCAAATCAGTCTGGCGTTGTTGAGAATAATCACGTCCTGGCAATTTTCCTCATAGCCACTTTAGCTTTTTCCAGTCTTGTTTGGCCTGGAGCGGGAGGGGCAGACAATTTTTCGGGGCGGGGTCACTTGACAAGCCGACATGCGCCGCATCTTCTCTGCAGCTGCAACGCAGCGTGAATAATGATGGAGCGCTCCATACGTGCCGGCAGCTCCACGCCGCCTCCTGGGTCTTAGTACATGGTTCATTTTGCAGAAAATCTATAGATATTTCATCCGTATAGTCCAATTATTTTCCGAGATACCCCATTTTTAAGACTGCCTGTCTTGTCTTTGTCTTCCTGGGCTGTGATGTCATAGGAGGAACAACAGAACCCTACCTAGCCAGTCGCCATATTATTTGTTGTGCTAATTAGTCGAAGAAGTTACCAGTGTTTTCTGCAAAAGGGGCTGCAGCCTCAGTGGAAAAACATGCAGTGAGCAACCAGCAGCGGTGCGTATGAGTGCTTGAAATCCTTAAAATGTTTTAATTTTAATGTTGTGTTTTCAAAAATTGAAAAGTGCTTAACATTTTTGCCAAGTTTTTCAACATGTCTGCTTAAAAATAACACCGACACTGCTCTCTGGTGGCTTCGCTTTGCCATTGCATTTCTTCCCTCGTGATTAACGGCAGCTGGCATTAGTTTATTCGGTATTGTCCTGCGAAGCGCCATCCCCCCCAATGGATTTACACCTGAACAGGACACTTTGAAATGTATATTAGTGCAAGGGATATGTATCAATTATGGACATTTATTAGGAGCCATGCAAAAAATTAAGGTCGTGTTTCCCAGTGGTAAGTTTTAAGGGGAGGAACTTCCTGCAACTGAAAATGCAAGCGAGGGAGAGAGGACCAAATTGACTTTTAGAATAAAGAATTTTATTTCTAAAAAGAATATAAACATTTAACCAAAATAAGGGCTAAAGTGCATATCAAAAATATATATATATATATATATTTCAGATTTTTAGCCCTTTTCCTAAAACTAATACAGCTGGCAAGGGCTTAAAATGTCTAGTCGTAAGGAATCCATTTTTTTATAGTTAATTTATAGTTATTTGCTCATGTAAAAATGTAAAAACATTTTTTTTGCGTGTTTTTTGTCTTCCTAAAATAATAATGCTGTCAGAGGGTAAAATATTTAATTTAAATTAATTAGATGTCATAACCATTAACTCAGATTTGTTTCTATCTATCTATCTATCTACCCTGGTCATATCCCTCGAGAGGGGTGACCGAGAGCAAGACAATCACATACACAAAAAAAAAGAAAAAAAAAAAAAAAAAGGGAAAAAGTAGCAAAAAAACACACACGGAAATCTTTGGACCATGGTCAACCCAAATGCCCAAACCCCCAAACAAGTTAAACACCTCAGCACCCAAGTTGGTTATGCTTTTGTCCCTCCAGATGAAATGGGACTTGCGAAAGCGGCCTTGTCACTTGGGTCGGGGTGACACAACACACTCTTCAGTTCAACAGCAGAGCCCGACAGCTTTCACTGGTTTACCCCTGCCGCATCATACAGGTGCCTTGCCCATCCCTTAGAACGCGCCCAAACATCCCACTATCCTTTACAACACCTCTCCACTCATTCCTATCACCAACGAGAGCTCTTGCTTCCACTAGATTTAGACCTCTTTCCTCCAGTGCACTCATAACACCATCCATCCTCGTCAATTGCGGCTTTCCTCTTGGTCTCCTTCCATTTACTTCAGCTCTGTAGATCCTCTTCCACATTCGCTCCTCATCCATCCTCTCCATGGGTCCAAACCAACCGAGTACTCCCTTATCCATACGCTTGCTCAGTTCCACGACTACTCCAGTTCTGTCTCTCACAATTTCATTTCTCAATCTGTCCAATCTTGTCACTCTTAACATAGTCCTCAAACACTTCTCTGCACCATACAACACAGTCGGCACAATCACACTCTCATACAGTCCCCTCTTAACATCCATACTCATACTCTAGTATTTCGAAGCGCCTTTCACGACACCCAAGGTCGTAGGACACAACAATAAAGGAAGAGTAAAACAAGCAAGTCATAAATAGCCAATAGAACACATAAGAGTTAAAAGGGGTAATGTGTGAGGCAGATGGTCAAGAATAGGCAAGTCTGAAGAGGTGAGTTTTGTGTCTGAATTTGAAGGTGGACAGGGTCGCAGAATTTCGGAGGTCAGGCAGCAATGAGTTCCAGAGATGGGGGCAGAGCGGCTGAAGCTGAGCCGGGCAGGAGGTATAGTGAGATGGAAGGAGGAAGATGATCTGAGGGTACGGGATGGCGTGGCAGTGTGAAAGAGGTCGGAAATGTAGAGGTATTTAATTTAAATGCTGATCTCAAATGCCTTGGTTTTTTTTTTTTGGTCATATAATTTTTAAAAATTATTTTGCCAGTGACAGCATCAACACAGCGGTCAGTTATCAGTGTATTTTGCTGCCAACTCCTTCCATTGTTTTCCTTCCTAATAAGACGGCGCATTAGAGTATATTCATAAGTCTTCAACGTTGCATTATTCATACAACATCATCTCTTGCACCAAATTTTGTAGATCAACAAAAGCAAGTTGTGTTTATTCTTCTTCTGACCTTAAAGGTATTTTCAAACAAAATTAAGAAGGTGATTTCATGCTGGTGTTTGCAGTTTTCTGCTAGTGTAGTCTGAAAATGGTGAAAGTGAGAAAGGGCTGTTTCCAATTCTGTCCAATCGCCAACCCCTCCGAAAAATGCACGTTCTTGCACATGCTACAAAAGTAGCTTGTAAAATATTAGTGGTAAAATGATTAATTGTGATTGATTAGATTTTTTTAATTGTTAAATCAGAGTTAATTGCTTGTGTACAAATGTAAAAAAAACTAATGGCTTTAATAGTAAACTCTTTGTTAATAACTTGTGTACGCAGGTAAACAATGTTTATTCATTATTTTTCATTTTTTTTTCTTTTGAAGTTTTTGTTGTGTATTTTGTCATATTTTCTTTTATTTGTTTTTTCCCTGCTAAAGGTTTTAACTACAAAATGGAGGAGGAATATCAAATAAATAATTGGATATTATAAACCTAAAAGTCTAGATTGAAGTTGGAATTCTTTTTATTTTTATCTTTTTTTAAATTGGTAGATGCATTTTTTTCATCTGACTTTAAAATATCTTGACCTTATATGAACACAACTCTGAGCTTGCTGGAGTGTTTACTGCTGTTAGTGGCTAACATTGGAGATTTTTGGCGAATCATACAACAAAATGATGATTAAATATACTTTATTAAATTCACAGCATATTAAAATTGTTCAATTCTAATGGTTAACAGTTGAAAGCACAATGTTTTTTCTAACAAATATGTCTTAACAATGCCCAGCTGAGTTTAAAGAGCCTTTATAATTTTTCCCCTCCCCGCACTTATCTGCTTTTATCTTACTTTTAGCAACGCCGTTCCGGGACTTGCAACACATTAGGAAACAGGAAAGTGGGGAGGAAGGGTGGAGAGTGAATTCATGCTCGTCCTGTTTGTTTGTTAGTGTAGCCTCAAAATGGTAAAAGTAAGAAAAGGCCTGTTTCAGATACAGTCTGAACACCAACCCCCAAAAAGATGAAAAAAACAAACCTGTTTATTAGTGCTTAAGGAATGAGCTGACTGAGGCTGAGATCATGACTTTTAGCCAGAAGATGGCAGCAAAGAGTAGCACAATAAAATGTTTCGTACACAATTTTTAACCGACATTTTTTTTGGCCTGGTTTTAAATATCTAACAGTACTTGAACCTCTCTCATGGCAATGTTTACTACTGCTAGCGGCCAATTGCTAAC
This sequence comes from Urocampus carinirostris, assembly GCF_059441175.1. Lineage (NCBI taxonomy): Eukaryota > Metazoa > Chordata > Actinopteri > Syngnathiformes > Syngnathidae > Urocampus > Urocampus carinirostris. The sequence continues at coordinate 10,723,557 of NC_142365.1, forward strand.
TTAATGCTGCTTAATTACCATTTCTTAGCTTTTGTAGTTGACGCTAATTTCAATTTGTACTTCATTTAAAAAGGGGTACCGTAGTTTCCGCACTATAAGGCGCACCTAAAAGTCTTAATTTTTTTCAAAAGCTGACCATGCGCCTTATATATGGCTCAATGGTGTGTCGCAAAGTCTTGCAACTAATGCAACAGCCGCCGACTAGATTTCCCCCCGAACGTGAAGTAGTCCGCGGTGTATGATGGGATTTATATACCAGCGTTTCATTGGCTAACCAATGTGTCAATCATCATTTGAATCGATCACTATTGGCTAAAGTTATTCGGAGGTAAAGGGGGCGGATCCTTTTTATCATTTACAGGCTCGGATAGGCTAAAGGGGCAAAACAAACCCTGCAATTGGCCGAAAAAGATGTGTCAATCATCAGTTGAATCAATCACTATTGGCTAAAGTTATTCGGAGGTTAAGGGGGCGGATCCTTTTTATCATTTACGGGCTTGCATAGGCTAAAGGGACAAAACAAAGCCTTCAATTGGCCGAAAAAGATGAATGTGAATAGCAAGTTTGGTTGGTTGTCTACCGCATAGAGAAAGCATGTTTTACTATTCTGTATTTGTAAATATTTTATTCTCCTGGATTTACTACACTCACGGATATATGAGGACCATGGTTGCACGTTATTATTGAACACAACGACTTCGATGAGCTACTCCGGCTATATATTTTCCCAGTATCTTGTTTCAGAGTGATATCGATGTTTCTGTGATGGGTCTTTTTTTAAATTAAACTCAATTCCAAGTGTTTATTGTCATATGCACAATAAAGTTGCGAGCGAAAAAGAAAATAGAAACTAAGGAATGGTTGGCATTTCTTGAATCCCAAGACTTTAACCTTCCGAATGATATTTGGAACGATGCATTTGAGTGACATCGTACGAACACCGCATCCGCACGTGTCTACGACACGTATTTGCTTCTTTGCAAGCTTTCGGAATGTTAAGGGGGTAATAAGTTTGACTGAACTATCTGACTGTTTTGTCGACGTTCCCATTGTAGCACCTTATAATCCGGTGCGCCTTATCTATGGAAGATATAGGACCAAAAACTATTTTTTGGGGGTGCGCCCTATAACCCGGTGCGCCCTATAGTGCGGAAAATACGGTAAATGTTTTCAAAGGATAACGTTGAAGCACTTCACAAGTGAGCTCGAAGGCGCCTCCTGGTGTTTCGGAGGACTGAAAAAATGCTATTCTAAAATGCTGAGTCCATGAGTTTTTTTTAGTCATAATTTCAAGATGTTTTAATCTTTTTCCAGTGACAGCATAAACACGACCCCACAACCCCTGTCTGTCAAAGTTATTAGCGGATTTAGCTGCCCCCCTCCCATTTTTTTCCTGCTCTACACAGATAATAAGCTGCCGCTGACTCGTCTTCACCCAAAACCGACTGTGGCTTATCGTCCTTAAACACACCGCTCCCCTGAAACTAATTATAAAGCCAGCAGTACAGTCTAAGGCTTTTTCTTTTTCCTTTTTTGCCGCTAGCGTGGTTGACATCTTTTTTGTTTTTTTTCCGGGCCAACTCAGGTGACAATCCCGGGGCAGTTCAAAATATCGACAACACCAACAAGACTGTCAAATATTTTGTGTTTTGCAGTTCAAGGATGCAAGAAAATCATTCATGTATGGAACATTTTCCCCCAAAAAGAAGATAAAAAAAAACCCAACTTGAAATCTGATGGGAATATTTGATAACGGGGAAGGAAAAGCCCATCATGCGTTGTTACTGTGCTATATAAAATCAGGGCTACTTTTATTTGGTTTGTTTCTAATCGAAATAATGAAAAAGAAATCTTTTAATGCTAAAAAAATGAATACAATTTAAACGTATATAATTTGTTGTTCACTGCTTTATTAAAGAAATGTAGAAAAGAAAAACTAAATAAGTATTAAAAAAGGTACATAATGGATTGTTGTTTTTTTTTACTACTAACCATTTGGACGAAATGTAAATCTGCAAACTAACAAGATCAAAGTATTTTTTTCTTTCAAATCTTTAATTTTTATTGGAATTATTTACTAATATCCACACTGTCACAGTTGCCATGGCGGCCAATTGGCCCCGCCCGTGTGGTGCCAGCTGCTGCTCGTTGACAGATTGGCTCTCCGTCTATTTAAGCTCAGTGCTCTCATTTTTCCTTTGTTAGTCCGTCAACAGACTTTTGCCCCGCAAGACGTGGGTTTTGACTCGGTCTAGTTCATGTTGGTATTTCTTCTCCGGTACTGTTCCCGTTTACTTTTGTCCTGTTTAATATCGGTTTCCAGTTTCGTTCCCGTCTATTTTTGTCCTGTTTATTATTCTCTCCAGTTTTCGTTCCCGTCTAGTTTGTCTTGTTTATTTTCGATATCCTGTTTCATTATCTATCCTGTCTGTCACATCCTGTCCGGTATCGACCCCATCTGTCTGATATCAACTCGGGCAATTGGTATCAATCTTGTGGGTCTCTGGCTTCCTATCATTTCACGCCAGACTGCTGCCTTACGTGCATGACCCCCCGTTTCCCGTAGAATAAAAGGCTTGTGTGAGTAACGTCACACATTTGGGTCTTGATCCATCTCTGGTTCTTGACACACACGTATATGCATATATGTTTGTGTGTGTATATTGTTCCATTCTAAGATATATTTTGTTCGTTTTAAGCATTATTTTTGTTATTAAATCTATTTTCTCTCTTTAATTTTTACCTATTTTTCTTTGTTTTATTAATTTTTTTGTCATTTTTCTTCTTATTTGTCCTTCTCTTTTCTTTTTTTTCTTTTTTCTGGCTTTTTTTTTCTCTTTTACGTACACCTATTAATTTTGTATGTATTTTTAATCTTATCCACTGTAATCTAGGCATAAAACACAGATATTTTCTATAGTTTATGAATGACCTTTATTTCCTGTTGACTATATGTGTGTAATAATTGTTATTGCAACTGTCGTTGCAGCCTGGTCATCCTGGAAGGGGGATTACCTGATGTGCTGTTCCTTCTCAAGGTTTCTTCATTCTCCTCATGTTGAGGTTTTTGAATTTTTCCTTGCACTCATGTAGGTTTTAGATCAGGGGATGGTGTCATAGTAGTCTGTAGATTGCAGTAGTCTGTGCAGCCCTTTGAGACTCCTTGTGATTAAGGGCGTCACAAATAAACATGACTTGTATTTTATTTTTATCATTTTTCCATATTTTTTCATGTCCCCTTTTTTCTCTCCCCCCTTTTTTATTTCCATTTTCTTCTTCTTCTTTTCTTTTCTATTTCTTAGCCAAAAGCTAGGCAAAAAATTGACAGAAAATAATGTTGTGTTTTAGTCACTTTGAGTCTCCGTAATTTGTATTGTTCCTTTGCGCTTTTGAGCATCTGTTTCCAGTTGCATAACACAATACACATACAGCGGTCAATTATTACACACTGGACCTTTAATATCAAATGAATTTTAAAGCATTTCAGAAAGTCTCTACAAGGACATGTGCTGCGTTTAAGAGAATCAGAAATCTCGTGACCATCGTTTTAATTACACACCTAATCAGTTTTTGAGACAATATGGCAAACTCTGGCTCTGGGGCTGGATTCAGGTTTTCTGTTCTGAGGTGGGCTGGATCAGCTAAATAATGTCAACTCCAAACCTTTAGCCTTGTTTTTTAGTATCAATGCTTTTTCATATATACATGTTCACATTAAACGATACAGTATCATCTAGTGGTCAAATATTACACAATGTACCTTTAATGCAACATCCATTGCAGCCTGGTCATTCTGGAAGGGGGGTTACCTCATGTGCGATCCCTTCTCAAGGTTTCTTCATTTTCCTCATGTTGAGGTTGTTGAGTTTTGCCTTGCCCTCATGTAGGTTTTAGATCAGGGGATGGTGTCATAATTGTCTGTAGTTTGCAATAGTCTATTATCC